>NC_060186.1:42347632-42582632 GCF_021184085.1 Oncorhynchus gorbuscha
GTGCCAGAATTATTAAACCATCTTCTTTCAGAGAGGTCCCCGCTTCACCCGTTGTCATTTGTCCACCGGTCTCCTTAGTAACCAATACACATGAAAATCACAGAGGGTTGCCAGCGTTGCGCAGGCGGATTTATTGCTTGGTGTTCTGTGTAAGGGGAGCCTGTGTGTGTGTTTGTGTGTGTGTTTTTGGTTTTACTATCTTTGTGGGGACCACAAGTCCTCACAAGGATAGTAAAACAAGGAAAATTCAGACACGTGGAAGTTTCCCCAGTCCCCACAAGAAAATATACTATTTTATGCTTAGTGGTTAGGTTAGGTTGACAATTAGGGTTAGGGTTACAATTAAGGTTAGGACCAGTGCTTAATTTGAACCGGAACCTATTTGGCCGGATCTGGTACATCTCGTGGCATGAAAAATGATTGGCTTTCACAGAACTAGAATGAGATTCACTTCTATGATCTCTCTCCCTCCCTCTGCTCTCTCTCTGCTCTAATAGAGCCTGCAGCTCTCTTCTCTGCAGCATTGCACTTTATCATTTCCTTATTGAGGAAAGGGTTCTGGAGGAGCCTGATAAATTGACATCAATTTGCCAAAGTTAAAGAGTTACTGCTGTCTGTTCAGAAATAAATGAAATAACTACTACACCACAGTAGCGGAGCGTGGGTAAAAAAAAATCACCCCCCCAAAATCACCCCCCCTCCCCCCATAAAAGCTATATTACAACCTATGTGATGTGATAATTGCGTTATTTGCTCTATAACCTGTTAATTCATATGCCTTGCGACTGTGGTATAGAGGCCTAAAGGCCCAGGCAATAAGAAGACACTGTGGCAGAATAAATTCAACCACACCTTTGTTTTATCACCGGATAGCAACATCTGTCCAGTGAACAAAGCATATTGCATGTACAGTAACAGACAGTTACATTGCCTACAGCATGGTCAAGTCAAGTTAATGTTTCTGGCATTTTCAGACCACAAAACAAGTATTGATTTAGAGCCACAGAGTTACCTCAAGTCACAAAGAAAACAGGAGCTGCCTCCACTATTCTAGCACCATTTCAACTTCAACATTTCAACATCATCAAATCACCTCTTCTTTTGTCTAATACAGTGAAAACTAAAAGATACCAAAAACAATTTAGTCCAATCAACATCAGCTAAATACGATGTGGATTTTAATGGTTCTGATTTCTTTGTGTGTGTGTGTGTGTGTGTGTGTGTGTGTGTGTGTGTGTGTGTGTGTGCGTGCGTGCGTGCGTGCGTGCGTGCGTGCGTGCGTGCGTGCGTGCATGCGCGTTCGTGCAAGTAGATAAACATTTTGACTCACCCTACTTGTGGAGAAACAACAATGCCATCCTTCTCTCTTTCATGTTAACGAAACGGTCTGTCACTCTGTCATACAGTACACGCTTGTATTTGTTGTTGTCCTAGGTTACCTGTCTAAAATGCTTGTTCGCTAGCCTAACTTCCATTCATTTCCAACCTTAAGTTAACGTTAGTCTTCAACATTTAGCTACATTTTGAACTTCCATCCTCTCAGGCCAGCGGCACAACAATGTATGAATTGGATGGTGGTTGGATCAGTGGTTCCGGTGGTTCTGATGGTGGTTCTGATCCAAATGTTTGGATCAGAATAGCCATTATAATCATTGGCCAGTACGGAGAATTAAGTAAAACCTCAAGTCCAAATCCCTATCTCCATCCATGGTTAATTTAGGAAAGGGCCAATTTTAGCTAGCTAGCTAGCCACCGGAGGACGAGAACACAATGAGATGCACAATTCAAGTTTTTCTGTCAATACCATATGCTCCAAAATCAAAGCTGGCTTCCCTTAACACTTTTTTTGTTGCGCCAGGACCATTTATAATTAAGCGGGCTCAGTTTAGTTAGACGCTGATTGGCACATTTTGTATTATTATTTTTATCAAGGGAGGCCAGATGCTCGCTGGCTTCCCTTGCCTTCAATGCTACGGGCAACAACAATGTCATACTTGTTTGGACCAGACAGCATCAGATAGATGGCAAAACAGTAGAGAGACAGAGGGCCGCTGTTTCACACGCTCGGATACTTATATTCAGCTTCTTGCGAATTGAAGGAAAATTATGAAACACAGAAAGACAAGAGATCAATTATTTTATATATATATATATATTTTAATTGGTCCATTTTTTTGGGTAAGCCTCGCTTCCCTTGGCGTCCATGAATACACGTCACTGCCACACCATGAGAAAGCCTCAAATTTAGCCACAGAGGATAAATAGCTTCTTTTAAAAATAGCCTAGCTGTGGAGTGTAGCCCAATAACAAGGCATAGCCTACAGTTGAGAACGTGTGGCAAATCTGTCAGTGAACAAACAGCATGCAGACAAAACTGGCCTCTCGCAATATTTTAAATAGTCTACAATCGCGGGAAAACACAGGTTTGTAAAGCACATGGCTCCGGCCGAAAAGAGGAATATAACCAGCTGTAGGTTACCAAAATATTTGATCAACATCCAAATATTGTTGAACAAGGGAGAGAGAGAGAGGGGGGGGGGGGCTTTTGGCACTAGCGCATATGCCATCACCAGCAAGTGAGCTGTGCGTCATTGGATGAGTAAATGATACTGGAAAGCCTTTTTAATTTCCTCCTCATATTGTAGCATACAATATGTCTCCAAACACCTAGGCCTAGGCTATTGATGGATTCAAGATAAGTCATTTTCATTGATCTCAGATTATCAGTCAGTCAGTGTCAAAGTAGCCTGTCATTTCGATCATTTGTGCAGTATTATGGTGCTTTCAAGACAACTGGGAACTCTGAAAAAAACGAGGTGGAATCATGACATCAGTGATCTTCAGGTCGGAAAAGGTCCCCACTTGGAATTCCGAGTTGGAAGACCGTTCAAAACTCATTTTCCCAGTCAGAGCAATTTTTTCTCTGAATTTTACAGTTGTCTTGAACGCACTGAAGTCGGAAGTCAGATATTTCCCAGTTCTCAGTTTTGAGTTGTATTGAACGTGGCAATAAAAAAAATATTATGCCAAAGTCTCCAGTAATGTAAAATGACGTAGAATTGGATGAAATGCATTTATACAAGGCCAAACATTTCCCGGACCCTAGGCTAGAAAGAATGTTCCCCATGTGTGGAACTTCTATAAGTGCCTCTACTATATTGCTATATGTCACAGTGGAAATGTGATGATATCCACGGCATACTTTATTATAAAGAATATTTATTCTTTCTCGTGTGTTCCGGTACCTCAAAGCTGCCCAGGTCACCCCCCTCTCGTGCTAACTTTTTGTTCCGGCACCTCCAAATGTACTAGTTAAGCACTGGTTAGGAGTTAGGGGTTAAGGTTAGCATTAGGTTGTTAAGGGTTAGGGGTTAGGGAAAACAGGATATTGAATGGGAATAGTTTTTTGGGTCCCCAAAAGGATAGTAAAACAAACATATGTGTGTGTGCGCACGTATGTGTGAGCGTGTGTATACAGTATATGTGTCTGCTGAGGGTGTGTATAGTAACGTGTGTGTATGTTTGCATATATCGCGAGCGCTTATGTGTAATGGGACCCAGTCTGCGTTCACAGTCGACTGACTTTAACTTAGTAACTCTCAGTGCAGAGGTTAATATGGCTGTCCACTTTCATTGTGTTCGCTACTAAAAGTCTCTTTAAAAATACTTTTAAGTCTTTTAGCTCTGACAAAATCAACAGGCCAACTGGAGGATTTCACCTCAGGAAATAGCCTGGTTTCGTCTCAGTTTTCAATGCCTTTATTTGGGCTATTTTATTGCCAAGTGTAACTAGATCCCTCCACATGGGTATTTGCAGAGCGTTTGAAACTTAAACGGAGAGGGACAAGGGGAATAGAGAGTTAGAGAGTACAGAGCCATGGCTTCTTGGTCCCTGGTGTGTGTGTGTGTGTGTGTGTGTGTGTGTGTGTGTGTGTGTGTGTGTGTGTGTGTGTGTGTGTGTGTGTGTGTGTGTGTGTGTGTGTGTGTGTGTGTGTGTGTGTGTGTGTGTGTGTGTGTGTGTGTGTGTGTGTGTGTGTGTGTGTGTGTGTGTGTGTGTGTGTGTGCATCCGCCTGTGCATGTGTGTGAGTTCGGCACAGATGTTCTTGGCTTGATAATAACCTATGTGACAGTTATCTGGGTGTTGACATATCTAAAAGCCTCATTCTCACAGTGTTTATGTTGAGTGGGTGGATTAAGGAAGGGAGGATTGACATAATAGGAAGGCAGATCTAAGACTATGGTATAGATGTAAATGGAAATGCTTTCTCTCTCTCTCATCCCCCTTTGTCTCGCTCTCTCTTTTTCTTTCTGTCTCTCTTTCACTCTCTCCCTCTCCGTGTCTCTCTCTTCTCTCTCTCTCTCCTTTTCTTTCTTTCTCTCACTTATTCTCTTTCTCCGTCTCTCGTTCTCTCTCTCTGTATGTGATGAACTGCTTTACTGTTTTACTCTGTACAGCGGTACCAGATGCAGTGCCCTGCCCTCTTATGGACATCACCAGAACCAACGCCCTCTCTCCAATCCATTCCTCAGCCAATCAATCAGCCACCAGGGAGATTGGCCCTGCCCTTCTTCTGACCACGAGGTGCCAATCAAGGAAGCAGTCCAATGGGGGAAGCAGCCCAAGACTTCTAGTATATTCACAGCATCTTTGGACTTCAGAGATACCTCCTTCTTTGATATCTGCCATACTCCATGAGCCTATCAGAGCCCACTCCTCAACCCTATTCAGTGGCTCTACACTAGACGGTAGGCTACTAGGCTCCAATCATCAGCCTTGTGTGGTCTTCTGAGATGGAGCCTGAACCTGATCTCTTTCCTGGGGAAACGGTTTGTTTTCTCTGCCTAGCTCCACACAAAGAGCCACATTGTTCCTCTCCCCCATATCCCACGCTAACTCCCCTACTCGGGTTTTGGGTTACCTGGCCGACGGGGGCTCAGGCTTCAGGAGGAGTGTCTTTTTTTTGGTCTGATTGAGGGCCAGGAATATGTGTGTACCCGCCTCTCCTTCTTTCCTCTCCTCTCCTCTCTGTACCCCCTGCCCAATTGCAGTATACAGTACACACACCAGTCCTGAAGTGCAACTTCTTACACCAATTGCTTGATAACTTCCTCTTTTCCTCGTATATCCTCTCACGAAGGATCAGGGTAAACAATTTCAGTTCAAGAATTTATCCTGAACTATTTTAAGGAGGGATGGAATCTCCTGGAGCAATGAAAAATATGAACTGTAAACAATGTCATATGATAACGAAGGAGAGAGGGAGCAAGTCCCAAATATCAATCTACTGATATAGCTGAGTTGGCAAGGGAAGCTTTGACTTGCCTGAGACTTGAAGACTTGTCCCCAAAATGAATGCCGAGGCTTTGGCTCAAAGGGCTAACACAGTCATGTGATGTGCAGGAGACCTGGGTTTCAGACCATCACACAGGCAGTGATTTATAACACTGATTCAGTCATGGGACTTGGGCTATATTGTCAAAGGCATACCATTTATGATCTTTTTACCACCAATTGGTCTTTTGACCAATCAGATCAGATCTTTTGCCAATATTCGGGCAGCCTGTGTAAACACTGCCATAGAAGTAGATATTTTGAGTTTCCAAACCCACTCCCTCTGTTGATGCTCCTTAGATAATGTTGATGCTCCTCAGATAATGTGCAGTGGGCCCCTTTTGGTGGGTTTGGAACAACAATGTAGGTAGTCATGTTACCAGCCATGGTATTATTTTGAACCGTCAAAGGCTGCAAAATGCAGCTATCAGTATTACAGTTTGATGAGATACTGACTATACGCCTGGTCCCAGATCTATTTGTTCTGTCTTGCCAACTCTTCTAGTCATTGTCATGCCAAAACTATCCAAACTGTCCAGTGGGATCATCATCATCTTGAGGCCTTGCCAGCACTCATCATCACATTGTGAGAATTCACTTTTAGTTTTTGCTATACATAGACTTTGACTTTATATTAACTTATGAATGATGCCTTTATAGATCTTCAAAAAGTGCTTTATTGATTTTTATTTTGATGATGATTATTATGCTGTATTTTTTGCAAGTTCTAACCAGTTTCCAAATGTTTTGTTAGAATTTGTCCAGTAGAGTGCAGTGTCGCTTTTGGAACATACAGGTACCTGCCAAAATAATGGAAACACTTGAGTAAATGAGGGATACAAAGTCAATTGAATGCAGGTGGTTCACACGTGTGGTTCCTGAGTTAATTATGCAATTACCATCCCATCATGCTTCGGGTCATATATAAAAAATAATGGGCAAGCCATTATTTTGGCTGCCATGGCTATGCCTCCCCCCCATAGGATGACAATACCCCCATCCACAGGTCACGAATTGTCATTGAATGGTTTAATGAGCATGAAAACGATGTAGGCCATATGCCATGGCCGTCTCAGTCACCAGATCTCAGCCCATTAAACACGGATGGCAGATTCTGGAGCGGCGCCTGAGACAAAACACAAAATGATATGATGATTTAATTTAAGAATGGTGTCACATCCCTCCAATAGAGTTCCAGACACTTGTAGAATATATGCCAAGGCACATTGAAGCTGTTCTGGTTTGTGGTGTCCCAAAGCCCTATTAAGACACTTTATGTTGTGGTTTCTTTTATTTGGGGAGTTACCTTACCTGTAGCAGCTGCCTCTCTTTTATATACATAACTAGCCGTCTCCAATACCTTCGGTAAATAGATAGGCTATTGTCATGAACATAAACATGTATTAATTCACCTTCATTCAGTAAACAACCATACATTTAGTGCCAATACAAGTCTGTCCTTTTTATGACAATTTCAGCAATGGCTCGATCTATTCATCGATCCTGCCACAAATCACCTGTTGCCAACCCATAGCCAAAATAGAACATTGCCACAACGCCCCCCCCCCCCCCCCCCCCACACACACACACACTCTCTCTCTCTCACACACACACATACACCTCTGCCATCTCAGAACTGCATTCCAAAGAGCACATGCCCAATCAGCGTATGTGTAGCCACGGTGACAACAAGCTCATTCCAGTCAACAGGCTTACCTTAGGTCATGCCGATAGAATCATTGTCATCTTAGTCTGCCCAGGGGACTGTGTCACAAACTATTATGACTCAGCAGTGATGTCACTCTATACTAATGCCTGTCATATCCTGCAGTACTCCCCTAGCCATTCCCTAGTGGCCAAAAAGTAAACAAAAAAACTGCCATAGTATATTGCACATCTACCTATACCTACCATTTCTGGCCAGTATCGGTTTGGGGAGATAAAAATGTAAAGTTGTCTGAAACCTATATATTGTGGACTCTGAGGACACTTGCTGAACATATAGGGTACTGTATAATTGACCATTCAGATAGTTTTTTATGTAAATGAATACGATAAACCGGGAGCTGTTTGGTGAAGACCCATTTGTAAAGTGAATAAAGGCTATTCTGACGGTACCAACATCATGTGTTATTCAAGTCTGATGTCATCTTTTACTTTGTATACCACAAAAATATACTTTTCTATGTAAAATGGTTCAAGTATAGCAACCAAAGTCAAAACTATTGACTGACATATAACATCCGGATGTAGGCTGGATAACATTCTCTCTGCCATACCTTGGTTGTGTCCCAAATGGCATCCTAGTCACTCAGTTAATGAAGTTGTTCAAATGTAACACATTTGACCCAATGCCACACGTATGATGTTGGTGTCAGTGTTTTATATTAATACACAGAGACAGAGATGAAGCGATAAAGAGAAGACTCATTTACACTTTGAGCTTACATGTGGTTTCATGATTGTTTCGTGATTGGATTAACATGATCAAATGACTTTCTCATCAAGGTTTGTTGCGTCTACACGTGATATTTAAATGTGTCTGGTATCAGTCCACTGTGTCTGCATTGTGACCAGATTTCCTGGTGCCCTCCTTGCATGCAAATTATTTGACAGATATTATTTCAAAATAATGTGAATGTATTTACTTGAACAGTTTGGCCTATTGATGTCATAAGTTGACGGGGCTACCTATCAATGATTTTATAGGCCAGTATAATGATGATTTAAATGTTTTCTTATTTTTTTATTTAACGAGGCAAGTCAGTAAAGAACAAATTCTTATTTACAATGACGGCCTACACCGGCCAATCCCGGACGACGCCGGGCCAATTGTGTGTCACCCAATCACAGCTGCTTGTGATACAGCCTGGATTCAAACCATGATGTCTGTAGTGACACCTAGCACTGATGCAGTACCTTAGACCGCTGCGCCACGAGGGAGCCCCAAGTGATTTAAATGACAATTGAGATCTGTTGATACACTTGATTGATATGCAAATAGCAAAGGGTCCCTGGACATGTCTACACTTTACGCTTACACTACCGTTCAAAAGTTTGGGGCCACTTAGAAATGTCCTTGTTTTTGAAAGAAAAGCATGAATTTATGTCCATTAAAATAACATTAAATTGATCAGCAATACAGTGTAGACATTGTAAATGTTGTCAAGGACTATTGTAGCTGGAAACGGCAGATTTTTCATGGAATATATACATAGGCGCAAAGAGGCCCATTATCAGCAACCATCACTCCTGTGTTCCAATGGCACGTTGTGTTAGTCAATCCATGTTTATCATTTTAAAAGGCTAATTGATCATTAAAAAATCATTTTGCATTTATGTTAGCACAGCTGAAAACTGTTGTACTGATTAATGAAGCAATAAAACTGTCCATCTTTAGACTAGTTGAGTGTCTAGAGCATCAGCATTTGTGGGTTCGATTACAGGCTCAAAATGGCCAGGAACAAAGCACTTTCTTCTGAAACTCGTCAGTCTATTCTTGTTCTGAGAAATGAAGTATATTCAATGCAAGAAAATGAAGATCTCGTACAACGCTGTGTACTACTCCCTTCACAGAACAGCGTAAATTGTCTCTAACCCGAATTGAAAGAGGAGTGGGAGGCCACGGTGCACAACTGAGCAAAAGGATAAGTACATTAGAGTGTCTAGTTTGAGAAAAGTCCGCAACTGGCAGCTTCATTAAATAGTACACGTAAAACACCAGTCTCAACGTCAACAGTGAAGAGGCGACTCCAGGATGTTGGTCTTCTAGGCAGAGTTCCTCTGTCCAGTGTCTGTGCTCTTTTGCCCATATTAAAATTTTATTTTGGCAAAGAAGAGTCGCCTCTTCTTCGCTGCACCTTCGAGACCATCCTGACCAGGTTGCATCACTGCCTGCTATGGCAACTGCTCAGCTGCTGACTGCAAGGCACTACAGTACATCACTGGGACAAAGCTTCCTGCCATCCAGAACCTCTATATCAGGTGGTATCAGAGGAAGGCACTATAAATTGTCAAAGACTCCCTAGTAATAAACTGTTCTCTTTACACCACTGCTACTCTCTGTTGTCATCTATGCGTAGTGCGTTTAATAACTTTACCTACATGTACATACTGCCTCAACTAACTGGTGTCCCCGCACATTGACACTGTATCGGTACCCCGCCCGGTATATAGTCTCGCTATTGTTATTTTACTGCTGTTTTTTAGTTACTTGTTACTTTTATCTTTTATTCCTATCTGTATTTTTTTAAACTGCATTGTTGGTTAGGGGCTCGTAACTAAGCATTTCACTGTTGTATTCAGCGCATGTGACTAATAACAATTATTTTATTTTATTTGTGCAGTGGAGACAGGCCTTCGTGGTCGAATTGCTGCAACGAAACCACTACTAAAGGACACCAATAAAGAGAATAGACTTTCTTGGTGCAAGAACCACGAGCAATGGACATAAGACCAGTGGGAATCTGTCATTTGGTCTGATGAGTCCAAATTTGCGATTTTTGATTCTAACTACCATGTCCTTGTGAGACACAGAGTAGGTGAACGGATGATCTCTGAACGGATGATCTTTGCTAGTGACACTGTCAATGATTTATTTAGAATTGAAGGCACACTTAACCAGCATGGCTACAACAGCATTCTGCAGCGATACGCTATCCCATCTGGTTTACACTTAGTGGGACTATAATTTGTTTTACAATGGTTATTTTGTAAGGGCTATTAGACCAAGAAGAAGAGTGATGGAATGCTGCATCAGATGACCTGGCCTCCACAATCCCCGACCTCAACCAGATTGAGATGTTTGGGATGAGTTGGACCGTGAAGGAAAAGCAGCCAACAAGTGCTCAGCATTTGTAGGAACTCCTTCAAGATTGTTGGAATAGCATTCTAGGTGAAGCTGGTTGAGAGAATTCCAAGATTGTGCAAAGCTGCCATCAAAGCAAAGGGTGTCTACTGAAGAATTTCAAATATAAAATAGATTTTCTGCTCCACTGCAGCCCTGTCGATGAGAATGGGGGGGTGCTCGGTCCTCTTTTTCCTGAGGTCCAAAATCATCTCCTTCGTCTTGATCACGTTGAAGGAGATGTTTTTGTCCTGGCACCCCACGGCCAGGTCTCTGACCTCCTCCCTATAGACTGTCTTGTCGTTGTCAGTGATGAGGCCAACCTCTGTTGTGTCATCTGAAAATGTTATGATGGTGTTGGAGTTGTGTCTGGCCATGCATTCATGAGGGAACAGGGAGCATGCACCCCTGAGGGGCCCCTGTGTTGCGGATCAGCGTGGCAGATGTGTTGTTACCTACCCTTACCACCTGGGGGTGGCCCATCAGGAAGTCCAGGATCCAGTTGCAGAGGGGGTGTTTAGTCCCAGGTCCTTAGCTTATTGATGAGCTTTGAGAGCACTATGAACGCAGAGCTGTATTCGATGTGTTCCTTTTGTCCAGGTGGGAAAGGGCAGTGTGGAATGCAATAGAGATTGCATTATCTGTGGATCTGTTAGGGTGGTGTACTCCTCAATGCCACCAGAAGAATCCCGGAACATATTCCAGTCTGTGCTAGCAAAAAGTCCTGTATCTTAGCATTTGCTTTATCTGACCGTTTGTTATTGACTGAGTCACTGGTGCTTCCTGCTTTAATTTTTGCTTGAAAACAGGAATCAGGAGGATAGAATTATGGTCAGATTTACCAAATGGAGGGCGAGGGAGAGTATGGTACGTGTCTCTGTGTGTAGAGTAAAGGTGGTCTAGAGTTTCTTTCCCTCCGGTTGCACATTTTTACATGCTAGTGGAAATTTGATCAAACGGATTTAAGTTTCCCTGCATTAAAGTTACTAGGTGCGCCCATCTGGATGAGCATTTTCCTGTTTGCTTATGGCCATTTCAAAAGATTTCATGTTTGCCAATAGAACAGATGGCAGTGGGGTTTACTCGCTCGCCTACGAATTCTCAGAAGGCAGACCGACCTCCGCCCCTTTTTCTCAGACTTCTCTTCACGCAAATGACAGTGATTTGGGACTGTTCCCGGGAAAGCAGTATATCCTTCACGTCGGACTCGTTAAAGGAAAAAGCTTCTACCAGTTCATGGTGAGTAATCGCTGTTCTGATGTCCAGAAGTTATTTACGATCATAAGAGACGGAAGCAGCAACATTATGTACAAAATAAGTTTAAAAAAATAAGATTCAAACACAATAAAGCGAACAAAATAACACAGTTGGTTGGGAGCACGTAATACGTCAGCCATCCCCTCCAGCGCCATTCTACAATTCGCATTGCAGAATGATGGATGACGTTGTACACAATAGTGCACAATTTCCGGGTACCCATTTTGGCTTGTGAGAACTTTTTTCAAAACTACTGACAGAAATGATACTCTTCAACTGTAGCCTCTATATGGCCCCTGACTACCTCTGGTGGTGATCACAATGTTTTTTTTTTCGTCTACACATGTCTAAAAATGTGGGCACAAACAGAAAGTGGACAACAAGACAAAGGATGCATGATTGAGTAGCCTAAAGCTTAACAATTATTATAGTCATCATTCACCAACAAGATAGCCAAATAAAAACGTTATTTTGAGCCGCAAATACTGTATGCCATCAGCTTTTTATAGCCTTTTACAGGCTAAAGAAGACTCACAGGCAACCAAGTAAGCAAAATTACATTGAAAATACATATTTTCCAGATGTTGAAGTTAGGTTCATGTTAGGTTCTGCGTGAAAGGGGAAAATACGACTTTTCCGGATGTTTAAAATATGTATTTTCTGTCTGTTAAAAATAGTTTTTTTTCCGGACGTTGAAAATAGGTATTTTCCGGCTACTGAAATCAACGTAATTTCCTATTCTGAATGAAAGTTGAAATTATGTATTTTTCAGACTTTGAAAATATGAATTTCTGGACGTTGAAAATATGTATTTCCCGATGTTCAAATAAGTAATTTTCCAGTTCTGAATTAAAGTTTTTTTTTACAGAGGTTGAAAATACACTGGGGAGAACAAGTATTTGATACACTGCCGATTCTGCAGGTTTTCCTACTTACAAAGCATGTAGAGGTCTGTAATTTTATCATAGGTACACTTCAACTGTGAGAGGCGGAATCTAAAACAAAAATCCAGAAAATCACATTGTATGATTTTTAAGTAATTCATTTGCATTTTATTGCATGACATAAATTATTAACCCGTTTATACCGTCAAAACAGCGCGTGTTCAGTGGAGCTGTCAGTTTTTATTGCTCATTCAACCAACCGGCAGCAAAATATTGAATTGTCTCGAGCGCTGCCCGCCCGTGTTTTAAAGGGCCACGGCAAGTATTGACAAGTTTGTTGTCCGAACATTTCAGTTTGCCATCACATACCATTGACGAACCTGGATTCACTAAACAGTTATCATGTCGTCGGGAGCGGAGAAAAGGCTAGACAGCCGAAGGAAAAAGTTGGAATTCATGATCAGAGACCTGAAGTAAGCGTTAAACTTGGAGAGTTTACTGGTAAGGTTGTAACAATACGTATGTCAAAGAGAGTAGCTTGGCTTTTTTTGTGTGTACATTTAGCAGACGATCTTATCCTGAGCAATTCACAGTATCATACATTTGAGTATTGGTCCGCCATGGGAATCGAGCCCCCAACCCTGATGTTGCAAGCTCATTGATCTACAAATTTAGCCACACGGGACCCTGATCAGAGTAATAAATTGCTAACTAGCTATAGAATGGACGTTTGATCAGATAACCTATGAGATGGTGATATTCACTTGTCAATTTTATTTAGGATATTCAGGGAATTTAGAGATTAGGGGAGACTCGGGCTATACCGGAGATATAGGCTACTCAATATAGCCTATTCACGTCGCAGTTAGAGTGACTATTGCGCTGTTTGCTCCGGCTTGTTGGGAGACCAATGCGAATGTAAAATGAATATTGGGACACAGAGGTGACGCTTCATGATAATCATAAATTGATTTAACGTGAGCATTTTTGTTCAATGACCAAATTACTTGCATGGACACGTGGTTTTGTTTCAGATTTTTTTTGTTATTTTGACATTTCGCATTGTTAAACCAACCGAACCAAATGAAAAAAATACATTGCAAAAAATAGTCGAACTCAGATTCAAACTATAGCTAAAAACTATGTGTGAAAACATCCAAAGAAAGGGAAGCGCTGAATTGCATCATGTGTAGGCTACCTCTATGGGCCACATCTGAGACACAGGTAAAGACAACAAAGAGTATTTGCTAAATCACCATGTAGTAGGCTCAGGTGTTAGATAAGAGCAAGAGCTGAGTAAACACCCATATTAGTCTCCCTGACAGTTAGCTACCTTGGTCATGGCTAGAAGATATCCAGCTTTTGTCAAATGAAGTCAAAAGTGTTTTTGTTTGTTGTCGCATTTGAGCTAATCCTAGCCTTAACCCTTTGCCTAAGCATAACCGAATTATCCTAACCTGCTACATTAATTCTCATAACCTGCTGCGTAAATTCTCCTAACCTGCTACAAAATGTAAAATCAGACTTTAATTTGACCAAAACTGGATCTGTGTAGCCATGACCAGCTACCTCTCCTCTGCTTGGACAAGCCCTGTGTGACCTGGCTGGCAGCCATCCAGGAATGCACTGTGGTATTATCTGAAAGGCACCTTGTGGGTGGAGCTCATTGAAACTACAGTATGTTACTAACAACAAACATGGCAGCACGTTGCTAGCTGATAAGTCAGGTGATAGGGGAGTCACTTGGTTTTTGTTCTAGCCTGTTATTAGTGCATTTCTTTGACTAAATCTCAGCACACACCCCTTAGCCCAGGGATCAGCACCTAGATTTAGCCGGGACGATTTCGAGGGTCGGAACATAAATGCAAATTATTTATATATCATTTATATACATGTAACAGTACTCTTCTGGCGTTGTGTACATCAGTCATCGACACGGAACTGGAATATGTAGCACCAATCATGTAGCTTTATTCTGATAAGAACGACACAAAATTGCACGTCATGCAATGCCCGTCTCACCATCCAACTCTGCACTCACGCACTGTACAAAATATATGAACCCCCCCCCACCAGACACAGTAAGTTGCTAGCTAATACTGGCGAGAATTCTCTACAACAAAATGCACAACAAATATTCTCCAAAAACCCCTGCATCTTATGTGTGATGTTTGAATAACATTTACGACCTATTTGATATAAATTGTACATTTAAATCATCACTTGAGAGCATAAAATCACTTTTGACGTACGGTGCTTTGCAACCAACAACTTACCGCTGGTGTCACGACTTCCGCCGAGGTTGGCTCTCCTGCCCGTTCGGGCTGTGCTCGGCGGTCGTCGTCACCGTCCTATTAGCCACTACCGATCCCTTTTCGGTTATCTGTTGGTTTTGTCTGATTGTTTTCACCTGTGTGTTAGTTAATTAGTATCTGTATATAATGTAGGTTGTCCCGCCCTTGTTTTGTGCGGGATTGTTTGTTTTTTACATTTAGTTTCGGCTGTCTGTGTTTTGTGTTTTATTTCTCCGGTTTGTCTTGTTATTTCCTGTTTTTGATATTTTCACCCTGTTTGTATTTTTGGGTTGTCCGTGTTTATTTGTTGTTCACCGGAGAATAAACCTTTATTCATTATTTGCTCTCTGCGCCTGATTCCACCCACCTTGACTAGTCGTTACAGCTGGTTTGGTGCTTGTTCACTGGGACGATTCTAACTGGAACATCCCCCCTCGTAAGCAAGCTACGCAAACCAGCCAATAAGATGCCATGTTGAGTAGGTGAAGGCAAGACAAACTCAAACCAAAAACCCATTGGCTTAACAATAAAGTGGCAAGGGAAATCACCAATATAACCCTGTTACATACACACATACATTACCAGTAAAACATTTGGACAGACCTACTCATTCAAGGGTTTTCTTTATTTTTACTATTTTCTAAACTCAGCAAAAAATGAGCCATCCCTTTTTAAACCCTTTTCTTCATTGTAAAGGGTTTAAACACTGTTTCCCATGCTTGTTCAATGAACCATAAACAATTAATGAACATGAACCTGTGGAACGGTCATTAATACACTAACAGCTTACAGACGGTAGACAATTAAGGTCACAGTTATGAAAACTTAGGTCACTAAAGAGGCCTTTCTACTGACTCTGAAATACACCAAAAGAAAGATGCCCAGGGCCCTGCTCATCTGCGTGAAGGTGCCTTAGGGATGCTGCAAGGATGTGGCCAGGGCAATAAATTGCAATGTCCATACTGTGAGATGCCTAAGACAGCGCTACAAGGAGACTGGATGGACAGCTGATCGTCCTCGCAGTGGTAGACCACGTGTAACAACACCTGCACAGGATCGGTATATCCGAACATCACACCTGTGGGACAGGTACAGGTTGGCAACAACTACCGAGTTGCACCAGGAATGCACAATCCCTCCATCAGTGCTCAGACTGTCCGCAATAGGCTGAGAGAGGCTGGACTGAGAGCTTGTAGGCCTGTTGTAAAGCAGGTCCTCACCAGACATCACTGACAACAACGTCGCCTATGGGCACAAACCCACCGTCGCTGGACGAGACAGGGCTGGCAAAAAGTGCTCTTCACTGACAAGTCGCAGTTTTGTCTCACCAGGGGCGATGGTCGGATTCACATTTATCGTCGTAGGAATGAGCGTTACACCGAGGCCTGTACTCTGGAGCGGGATCGATTTGGAGGTGGAGGGTCCATCATGGTCTGGGGCGGTGTGTCACAGCATCATCGGACTGAGCTTGTTGTCATTGCAGGCAATCTCAACACTGTGCGTTACAGGGAAGACATCCTCCTCCCTCATGTGGTGCCCTTCCTGCGGGCTCATCCTGACATGACAATGCCACCAGCCATACTGCTCGTTGTGTGCATGATTTCCCGCAAGACAGAAATGTCAGTGTTCTGCCATGGCCAGCGGAGTGCCCGCATCTTAATCCCATTGAGAACAGTCTGGGACCTGTTGGATCGGAGGATGATGGCTAGGGCCATCCCCCCCAGAAATGTCCAGGAACTTGCAGGTGCCTTGGTTGAAGAGTGGGGCAACATCTCACAGCAAGAACAGGCAAATATGGTGCAGTCCATGAGGAGGAGATGCACTGCAGTACTTAATACATCTAGTGTACTTTTGTTTTTGCCCCCCCCCTTGTTCAGGGACACATTATTCCATTTCTGTTAGTCACATGTCTGTGAACCTTGTTCAGTTTATGTCACAGTTGTTGACTCACGTTATGTTCATACAAATATTTACACATGTTAAGTTTGCAGAAAATAAATGCAGTTGACAGTGAGAGGAAGTTTCTTTTTTTGCTGAGTTTACATTGTGGATTAATAGTGAATACATCAAAACTATGGAATAACACATGGAATCCTGTAGTAACCAAAAAAGTGTTGAACAAATATTTGAGATTCTTCAAAGTAGCCACCTTTGACGGCTTTGCGCACTCTTGGCATTCTCTCAACCAGCTTCATGAGGTAGTCAACTGGAATATATTTCAATTAACAGGTGTGCCTTGTTAAAAGTTCATTTGTGGAATTTCTTTCCTTCAGTTGTGTTGTGACAAGGTAGGGGTGGTATAAAGAAAATAGCCCTATTTGGTAAAACTCCAAGTCCACCAAGATTGAACTCTTTGGCCTGAATGCCAAGTGTCACATCTGGAGGAATACTGGCACCATCCCTACGGTGAAACATGGTGATGGCAGCATCATGCTGTGGGGATGTTTTTCAGTGGCGGGGACCAGGAGACTAGTCAGTACCGAGGGAAAGATGGAGCAATGTACAGAGAGATCCTTGATGAAAACCTGCTCCTGAGCACTCAGGACCTCAGTTTGGGGCAAAGGCTCACTTTCCAACAAGACAACAACCCTAAGCCGACAGAAGAGAGGCTTCGGGACAAGTCTCTGAATTTCCTTGAGTGGTCCGGCCAGAGCCTGGACTTGAACCTGATTTCTATACTTTGCTCCAGTCATCTTACGCTTGATCCTGATTAGTAGGGATGGTGCCAGGTTTCCTCCAGATGTGACTCTTGGCATTCAGTCTCAAAAAGTCACATTTTTGTTTCATCAGACCAGAAAATCTTTTTTCTCATGGTTTTTGAGTCTTTAGGTGCCTTTTGGCAATCTTCAAGCATGCTATCGTGTGCCTGTTACAGAGGAGTGGCTTCCATCTGTTCACTACCATAAAGGCCTGATTGGTGGAGGGATGCCGAGATGGTTGTCCTTCTGAAAAGTTCTCTCATCTCCACAGAGGAACTCTGGAGCTCTGTCAGTGACCATTCTCCACTCTTTCGATTGCTCAGTTTGGCCGGGCGGCCAGCTCGAGGAAGACTCTTGGTGGTTCCAAACGTCTTCCATTTAAGAATGATGGGAGCCAATGTTTTTTTGGAGATCATCACTGATGCAGACATTTTTTGGTACCCTTCCTCAGATCTGTACCTTGACACTGTCTTGTCTCTTAGGTCTACGGACGATTCCTTCGACCTCATGGCTTGTTTTGTGGTCTGATATGCACTGTCAACTGTGGGACCTTATATAGACAGGCGTGTGCCTTTCCAAATCATGATTTACCACAGGTGGAGTCTAATCAAGTCGAAGAAACATCTCAAGGATGATCAATGTTTCCATTGGACAGCTCAATATCGAGTCTCATAGCAAAGGGTCAGAATACTTACAGTTTAAGTCGGAACTTTACATACACTTAGCCTGGAGTCATTAAAACTTGTTTTTCAACCACTCCACAAATTTCTTGTTAACAAACTATAGTTTTGGCAGGTCAGTTAGTACGTCTACTTTCCAACAATTGTTTACAGACATATTATTTCACTTATAATTCACTGTATCACAATTCCAATGGGTCAGAAGTTTACATACACTAAGTTGATTGTGCCTTTAAACAGCTTGGAAAATTCCAGAAAATTATGTCATGGCTTTAGAAGTTTCTGATAGGCTAATTGACATAAATGTCCTAACCGACTTGCCAAAACTATAGTTTGTTTTACAATATATTTGTGGAGTGGTTGAAAAACGATTTTTAATGACTTCAACCTAAGTGTATGTAAACTTCCGACTTCAACTGTATATAAACAGTCAACATATTAATCATAACCTGGTATCATATCATCATTCTGAACAGTCGTAACCTCCTTGTATCTGCAAACACCCACGTCTTACTTATGATTTAGTACTACACACATTGGTTTAATTATTTACTAGTTAATTAAATGGCAACATAGGATAAACATAAAGAGTGCTGCACCGGTTATTGACTGGAGACGTAATTTGCTGAAAACAGGTCCCTAGCGGAATGACAACAACATTGATGCTTGTGAAAGAAGAGATGGAGAGAGAGGGACAGAGACACTTAACATTGGCACATTCAAAAACTACTCTCACCTACAGTAACCGTATACTTTGCACACAAACCACCGCCTGCTTTGAGTAAGAAATCATTAATGTATTTACGTGAAATACCTTGGTTCGCCGGGGGTCTCTTGGTGAACAGGGCAGCCTTGGAAAGGGGGTTGGGCCTTTTCGCAGCAAGCTTGTAAGACTCTGATTGTTCAAAATGGTTCCAACAAGTCTTCTATTGTTGTCCTTCTTTGCAGTTGTCCGGTATCCAGTGACTTGTTGTCCTGAACAGAACTACAGAGTTGACTTCTCTTCCATTCGCTCTTGAAGAGGCTTCTTTGAAGATAGGCCAGACAGTCGTATCGATAGTTTGAGCAGAGTAACAGGATGGTCAAACTTAAAAACGCTTTCGAAGATACTTTACTTTCAGCCGTACCAGTGATTGTCCAGGGGGTGAGTTTACCGTCTCCACCTCATTTTGAGGTTCAAACCACCTGCAGCTTCATGCGTTTCTGGTCTAATGTGTTTTTTTAAAACCCATCATTTATACCGTTTGCTCGAAAGGGGCAGTTCCGGTAGGCTGGCATGCTTCCTGACTTCACTCCAGGCAGTAACTACTCACTGTGCAATGTTAGGTAAACTACTTATCTCTTAATGCTTCTCAAATCACATCGCTCTCTTAACAAAAACACTTCAATCATTTTTCATATTATATGCACAATGCAGAGTATGGAAACTTCATATATGTTGTGGGTATACTTTCCAAGTTATAGTATTTCCTTCATAACATTTTTAATGACATCACAATGACCATACCTCACATTCTAAGTTAGAAATATTGTTCCAGAATTCGATTTTGAATGTGTTAGTTTCAGCAAGAAAAAGTCTGTTGAAACAAAGCACATTCCTTTGGGTGAATCTTGAGTGCAGACCTGAAACTTTTCCCTTGATTTACAACAGGGCATGAGTTGTTAAACCCCCCTAGTTCTTTCATTCCCCCTCTAAGATGAGAGCGGGTCTGATTGAAGTTATTAATTGCAAATCTGATCTGACCTATTTGTATTCTCGTGCCCGGGGCAGCTCTAGCAGGGAAGAAATTTAACAAACTGATTGTTGGAAAGGTGGCATCCTATGACGGTGCCACTTTGAAAGTCACTGAGGTCTTCAAAAGGCCATTCTACTGCCAATATTTGTCTCTGGAGATTGCATGGTTGTGTGCTCGATTCTATACACCTGTCAGCAATGAGTGTGGCTGAAATAGCCAAATGCACTCATTTGAAGTGGTGTCCACATACGTTTGTATATATAGTGTATCTCATAAGTATTCACACCCGTGAGAATACTTTGTAGAAGCAGTGATTACAGCCGAGAGTCTTTCTGGGTAGGTCTCTAAGTGCTTTTCACATCTGGATTGTGCAACACTTGCCCATTATTCTTTTCAAAATTCTTCAAGCTTTGTTAAGTTGGTTGTTGATCATTGCTAGACAAACATTTTCAGGTCTTGCCATAGATTTTCAAGAAGATTTAAGTCAAAACTATAACTCGGCCACCCAGGAACTTTTACTTGGTAAGCAACTGTATATTTGTGTATATTTGGCCTTGTGTTTTAGGTTATTGTTTTGCCGAAAAATTAATTAATCTCCCTGTGTCTGGTGGAAAGCAGACTGAACCAAGTTTTCCTCTAGGATTTTGCCTGTTCTTACATCCATTCCATTTCCCTCCAGTCCTTAACGATAGCAGGCATACCCAAACCATGATGCAGCCACCACTATTCTTGAAAATATGGAGAGTGGTACTCATTAATGTGTTAATTGAAAAGTTAATTGTTCTGCAATGTTGGCAGTATTACTCTAGTGCCTTGTTGCAAATAGGATGCATGTTTTGTAATATGTTTTTTATTGTGTAAAGGCTTCCTTCTATTCACTCTATTCAATCAATTAGGTTACTATTGTGGAGTAAGTACAATTTTGATCCATCCTCAGTTTTCTCATACCACAGCCATTAAACTGTGTAAGTGTTTTAAAGTCACCATTGGCCTCATTGTGAAATCCACGAGCGGTTTCCTTCCTCTCTGGCAACAGAGTTAGGAAGGACGCCTGTATATTCTTTTTAGTAACAGAATGTGTATTATTATTTTCTTTAAACAATTCTGTGAGGGGTTCAGGTCACAGACAGGCAATAATAAGACAAATAATGCTAATTGTTTTTATGTCTGTCCCAGCTCCCCTCTCCGTCCCCCTTCTCGGTAGATGTGACCCATTCCTATTCCCGAGATGTGAGGTGTGAATACTTTCTGAAGGCACTGTTTTATTTTTCTCAGAGAACTTGGGGGGGCCAAAAAAACACTTGGCAAGCGGACCACCAGTTGGGGAAACCTGCCTTAACCTCAGGCAGTGGTCGTATGCCTGAATCTCTATGACGTTCTCAGGATTTGGGGCACACCTAATGTGCTAAATGAAGCCCTTTAAAGAATACACATACAAATGTCTAGGTTGGATTGACAATCTTTTCTAGATGAGGTTGTACTTACTGTATGTACCCACTCTGCTCATTTAATCTCTTTCAATCCCTCCCCCATAACGCCCATGAGCGTATTTAACTGGTTTAGAATAAACCGATGATCTATGCAGTTAGATTGTTGTTAGGCAGATTAGATCATTATGGGATTATAAAAGAAAAATTAGCTAGCAAACTCCATAGACAGATTCTGAGTCATATATTATGGGCATGTATTTATCAGCAGCTCAAAGTAGGATGGCTGATTTAGGATCAGTTTTGCCTTTTAGATCAAAATGATCAATAATATCTGGATGGGGGACCTGATCCTAGATCAGCACTCTTACTCTGATACGCTTGATATATAAGGCCCCTGACCTTACAGAGGGTCTACTCTTGGAGTGGTTGGTTGACGTTGGTTGAAAAAAGTTTCAAGTTTCATTAGTCATATGTACAGGATACACATAGTATACACCGTTCAACGAAATGCTTAATTGCAGGTTCCTTCTCGACAATGCAACAACAATAAGAAATTATAAACGATAAGAATAAAAACATAAAGTAAATGGCTCAGTAGAATAGAATAAACATTTTTGCATACTAAAATATTTACATGTGTTTTGGGGAAGGGGGGGATTTGTGCAAGTGTTTAATAAATTGTGCAGTATTGAGCAATCATAATAAGAGTCTGGTAGCAGCAGTTTAGGTATGTGTAGCATGAATGTATATGTGTATGTTTGTAGGTGTGTATGTCTTTGAGTGTGTACGTGAGTGAGTGCATGTGTGCTAAGGTGCAGAGAATCAGAGCAGGTGGTCAGTCCAGTTCAACTATCTCTGAGCCTGTTGGTATCAGACCTCATGCTCCGATTTGGGTGGGATGCACAGTCCCAGTGATGTACTGGTCTGTGGTCATGGACAGAGCAATTCCTGTACCAGATCGTGATGCGACTGATCAGCACACTCTCGATCGTGCAGTGGTACTATTTGGAGAAGACCCGGGGTGGCTTGTCAAATTTCTTCATCCACCTTAAGAAGTAGAGATGCTGTTGCGCCCTCTTGACAAGAGTGGTGGTGTTGAAATTTTTTATTTTACAAGTTCTCATTTGTAACTGCGACCTGGCCAAGATAAAGCATAACAGTTCGACCCATACAACAACACAGTTACAAATGGAATAAACAAACATCCAGTCAATAATACAGTAAAAAAAAGGAAAACAAAACATCTATATACAGTGAGTGCAAATGAGGTAGGATACGGGAGTTAAGGCAATAAATAGGCCATGGTGGCGAAGTAATTACAATATAGCAATTAACCTGTCCAGGACTGGGGAACCCCGTTCCGCTAGCGGAACTCCTCTCCAACAGCCAATGAAATTGCAGGGCGCCAAATACAAATCAACAGAAATCTCATAAATCAAATTTCTCAAACATACAAGTATTAGGCATCATTTTAAAGATAACATTCTCCTTAATCCAGTCACAGTGTCTGATTTCAAAAATGCTTTACAGCGAAAGCTCCACAAACAATTATGTTAGGTCAACACCAACTCACAGAAAAACCAAGCCATTTTTCCAGCCATAGAGAGGAGTCACAAAAATAACAAATAGAGATAAAATTAATTACTAACCTTTGATGATCTTCATCAGATGACACTCATAGGACTTCATGTTACACAATACATGTATGTTTTGTTCGGTAAAGTTCATATTTATATCCAAAAATCGTATTTTACATTGGCGTGTTATGTTCAGTAGTTCCAAAACTTGCAGTGATATTGCAGAGAGCCACATGAATTCACAGAAATACTCATTATAAATGTTGATGAAAATTCAAGTGTTTTGGAACTTTAAATACACTTCTCCTTAATGCAACCGCTGTGCCAGATTTTTTTAAAACTTATGGAAAATGCATAATCTGAGTACGGCGCTCAGAGCCCAATCCAGCCAAAATAAATATCCGCCATGTTGCGCAGTCAACATTAGTCACAAATAGCATTGCAAATATTCACTTACCTTTGATGATCTTCATCAGAATGCACTCCCAGGAATCGCAGTTCCACAATAAATGTTTGTTTTGTTCGATAATGTCCATCATTTATGTCCATTTTTGTCCAAATAGCTTCTTTTGTTAGGGTGTTTGGTAAACAAATCCAAAATCGCATTCAGGTCCAGTCGGACGAAAAGTTCAAAAAGTTATATTACAGGTCGAAGAAACTTGTCAAACTAAGTATAGAATCAATGTTTAGGATGTTTCTATCATTAATGTTCCAACCAGAGAATTCCATTGTCTGTAGAATGGAACGAGAGATACCTCTCATGTGAAATGCGCATGACTGAGAACGAGGCTGCTGGCAGACCCCTTAGTCAAACAGCTCCCATCCGGTCCCCCTTCACAGGAGAAGCCTGAAACAACGTTCTAAAGATGGTTGACATCTAGTGGAAGCCTTAGGAAGTGCAACATTACCCATTTCCCACTGTGAATTCGATACGGGCTGAGTTAAAAACTACAAACCTCAGATTTCCTACTCCCTGTTTGGATATTTTCTCGGGTTTTTGCCTGCCATATGAGTTCTATTATACTCACAGACATCATTCAAACAGTTTGAGAAACTCCCGACTGTTGTCTATCCAATACAACTAATAACATGCATATAATAGCATCTGGGACTGAGTAGGAGGCAGTTTACTCTGGGCACGCTAGTCATCCAAAAGTGAAAATGCTGCCCCCTATCCCAAATAAGTTATTAAACACTGGTTATAATATCATTTAGGACCTTGAGCGTGGCTGAGGTGCACCCATGACCAGCTCTGAAACCAGATTGCATAGCGGAGAAGATAAGGTGAGATTCTAAATGGTCGGTAATCTGTTTACTTGGCTTTCAAAGACCTTAGAAAGGCAGGGTAGGATAGATTTAGGTCTGTAGCAGTTTGGGTCTAGAGTGTCTCCCCCTTTGAAGAGGGGGATGACTGCTGCACATTTCCAATCTTTGGGAATCTCAGACGATACGAAAGAGAGGTTGAACAGGCTAGTGATAGGGGTTGCAAAAATTTTGGTAGATAATTTTAGAAAGAGATTGTTGATTTGTAGGGGTCCAGATTTTGCAGCTCTTTCAGAACATCAGCTATCTGGATTTGGGTGAAGGAGAAAACGGGAGGCTTGGGCAAGTTGCTGTGTTGGAGTGCAAGGCTGTTTACCGGGGTAGGGGTAGCCAGATGGACAGCATAGCCAGCCGTAGAAAAATGCTTATTGAAATTCTCAATTACAGTGGATTTATCAGTGGTGTCAGAGTTTCCTAGCCTCAGTGCAGTGGGCAGCTGGGAGGAGGTGCTCTTATTCTCCATGGAATTTACAGTGTCCCAGAACTTTTTTGAGTTTGCGCTACAGGATGCAATTCTCTGCTTGAAAAAGCTAGCCTTAGCTTTCCTATCTGCCTGTGTATATTGGTTCCTAACTTCCTTGAAAATGTGCATATCACGGGGGCTATTCGATGCTAATTCAGAACGCCACAGGATACTTTTGTGCTGGTCAAGGGCAGTCAGGTCTGGAGAGAACCAAGGGCTATATCTGTTCCTGGTTGTAATTTTTTTGAAAGGGGCATAGTTATTTAAAGAATAACCAGGGATCCTCTACTGACGGGATGAGGTCAATATCCTTCCAGGATACCCAGGCCAGGTCGATTAGAAAGGCCTACTCGCTGAAGTGTTTTAGGGAGCGTTTGACAGTGATGAGGGGTGGTCATTTGACCGCGGACCCATTACGGATGCAGGCAATGAGGCAGTGGTCGCTGAGATCTTGGTTGAAAACAGCAGAGGTATATTTGGAGGGCAAGTTGGTTAGGATGATATCTATGAGGGTGCCCGTGTTTACAGATTTGGGCCTGTACCTGGTGGGTTCATTGATCATTTGTGTGAGATTGAGGGCATCTAGTTTAGATTGTAGGATGTCCGGGGTGTTAAGCATGTCCCAGTTTAGGTCACCTAGCAGCAGTAGCTCTGAAGATAGATGTGGGACGATCAGTTCACATATGGTGTCTAGGGCACAGCTGGGGGCAGAGTGTGGCCTATAGCAAGCGGCAACAGTGAGAGACTTGTTTCTGGAAAGGTGGATTTTTAAAAGTAGGAGCTCAAATTGTTTGGGTATAGACCTGGATAGTAGGACAAAACTCTGCAGGCTATCTCTGCAGTAGATTGCAACTCCGCTCTCATTGGCAGTTCTATCTTGTTGGAAAATATTATAGTTAGGGATGGAAATTTCAGGGTTTTTAGTAGTCTTCCTGAGCCAGGATTCAGACATGGTTAGGACATCCGGGTTTGCAGAGTGTACTAGGGCAGTGAATAAAACAAACTTAGGGAGGAGGCTTCTAATGTTAACATGCATGAAACCAAGGCTTTTACGGTTACAGAAGTCAACAAATGAAAGTGCCTGGGAAATAGGAGTGGAGCTAGGCACTGCAGGGCCTGGGTTAACCTCCACATCACCAGAGGAACAGAGGAGGAGTAGGATAAGGGTACGGCTAAATGGTAAAAGAACTGGTCGCCTAGTACGTTCAGAACAGAGAGTAAAAGGAACAGATTTCTGGGAGCAGTAGAATAGATTCAAGGCATAATGTACAGACAAATGTATGATAGGATGTGACTTCAGTCAGGGTAAACCTGTGCATAGAGTGAAGATGAAAGAGATATTGTATCTAGGAATATAATTTAAACAAAGTGATGTCACCGAATGTGTTGGAGGTGGAATTAAAGTGTTTATTAAGGTGTATTGAGCAGGGCTAGAGGCTCTACAGTGAAGTAAGGCAATACATACTAACCAAAACAGCAATGGACAAGGCATATTGACGTTAGAGATAGGCATGCATAGCCGAGTAATCATGGGAGTCAAGTGAGTGGCTTCAGTCAGCTAGAGGCCTCGGATAGCAGCTAGAAGGAGGGCTTTAGAAGGACGTTACGATGGAAAAAAGTCGGCAGACGGATCAGCAGGGCTCCGTGTGGTAAACCAAGCAAATTGGCAGAATAGGTAAAGTGGCCAAAGAATTTGTCCTATGGGCCTCTTAAGCTAACAGTCCGGTGTGCTCTAGACAACTAATGTTAGCGGGCCAGTTTGAGTACCCCCTCGAGCAGATTTTGTTGGTAGTCCAGTCGTGAAGGATCAGCGGTGTTCCGTGCCCCGTACCGGCAGTAGAAGGGAGTCCGGGCCAGTTGGAGAAAAAGGGTATTATAGCCCAGGAGTTGCTATTGGTCTTCTTCTGCTAGCCGGGAAATGTGCCTAGCATGGGCTAACTCCAGGCTAATTGGTGCTAGCTTCGGGACAGGGACGTTAAACCAGGAATAGTCACTCGCATTGCAGCTAGCTAGCTGTGGTGATCCAGGTGAAAAGGTTCAGAACTTGCGGTAGGAACCTGGGGATATGGAGAGAAAATAGATCCGGTATGCTTTGTTTTGAATTGCGTTGTACAGACTGGCGTGTGCTTTCCGAGCTAAAGGTTAGCTGATGACCGCTAGCAGTGGTTGGCTGACTATTAGCTAGCTTCTGTTGTGGAATACCAGTACTAAGGTGGATAAGAATACATTAGAAGAGACAGATCCACACCACATTGGGTGAGGCGGGTTGCAAGAGAGTATTTTGAAGTTGAGCTTAAGAAAAATATAAAAGATATGCAAAGAAAAGATTTATATATGGGACATATACAAGACGAAGAACAAAGACATCTGACTGCTACGCCTTCTTGGGTCAATTGGTGATGTGGACCTTGAGAAACTTAAAACTGCTGACTCCCTCTACTGCAGTCCCATTGATGTGGATCAGGGCATGTTCCTTCCTCTGTTTCCCAAAGTGAACAATCAGCTCAACAATCAGCTCCTTTGTTTTTATGATGTTGAGGAAGAGGTTGTTGTCCTGGCACCACACTGTCATTTCACTTACCTCGTCCCTATAGGCATGGTCATCGTTGTTGGTTATCAGGCCTACAACAGTGGTGTATTCAGCACATTATAGTGGTGGTGTTGTGCGAAGCCATGCAGTCATGAGTGAACAGGGAGTATAGCAGAGGGCTGAGGACACAGCCCTGGGGGCCTTTTGTGTTAAGAGTCAATGTGTAGGAGTTGTTGTTGCTAGTCCTCACAGCCTGCTGTTTGCCCATCAGTTGCAGAGGGTGATGTCCAGACCCAGGCCTCTGAGCTTGTTGTCGAGCTTGGAGGGAACAATAGTGTGGAATGCTGAACTGTAGTCAATGAACAGCATTTTCACATAAGTGTTCCTCTTGTCCAGATGTGTTACAACCATGTGAATTGAGATGGAAATGGCATCTTCTGTGGATCTGTTGGAGCAGTAGGCAAATTAGAGTAGGTCCAGTGTGTCTGGCAGCCTGGCCTTGATGTGGGCCATGACCATTCTCTCGAAGCACTTCATGATGACGGCTAAGTGCGATGGGACTATAGGCATTTGGGCATGTCAATTTGTTTTTCTTGGGTGCCGGGACAATGGTAGTCTACTTGAAGCAAGTGGGGACTACAGCCTGGGACAGGGACAGGTTGAAGATGTCAGAGAAGACGTGTGTCTCAGCTGGTCAGAACACACTGAGAACGTGGCCAGGGATGCCATTTGGGCCTGGGCTTTGTGAGTAATCACTCTTTTGAGAGTTTTCCTCAAGTCAACTCGGAGAGTTGAAATCACCTGGCCATCCGGAGCAAAGACAATCTTCCTGGATGGCTCGGTATTGTCTGCCTCAAAGCAAACATAGAATTTGTCTGGTGGGCACCGCACAGCTAGATTTGCCTTTGTAGTCTGTGATAGTCTGTAGTCCTTGCCACATGCGACACGAGTCTGGGTTGTCAAACATCAATTCAAGTTTGAGTCTGTATTGTCTTTTTGTGTCCCTGATGGATTTGCAGAGCTCGTACCTGCTTGCCTTGTATGCAGCGCGTGCCACCGAGTCATCAGGCTTTGTTCTGCTGACATTGAATGCTGCAGTATGGGCTCTCAGCATGGTACGGATATCTCTGTTCATCCAGGGTTTTTGGTTGGGGTATGTCCAGATTGTTCATCAACACATTTCCTAATGAAGTCTGTAACTGACAATGTATATTCCTATATTCCTGGATGAGTCCTGGGTGGATGAATCTTTGAACATATTCCAATCAGTATTCACGAAACAATATTGTGCCATTGAGTCAGCCTCCTATGTCCAGCGCCTCACTATTCTCAGTATTGGTAGCTCCGTCTTAAATTGCTGCTTGAAGTTGGGGACTAGGAACAGAGAGACATAATCTGATTGGTCGAAGTGGGGCCGGAGGATGGCTTTGTATGTGTCACAGATGTTTGTATATACATGATCCATCATGTTGCTTCCTCTTGTGGGGCAGGATACATGTTGGTGATATTTTGGAAAAATGTGTTTTAAATGTGCTTGTTTAAATTCACTAAAAGACTGCTTCCAGGTGAGAGGATTCTAGCTGGCTAATGATCTTGTACAGTTCGCAGCATGCCACCTTGGTGTTTGCTTGTTAGGGTTATGATCCAGAAGTGTTTGTCGGTCGTAGGAAATTATTGCACAAACATTCTGAGCAAACAAATGAATAATTTACGCAAAAATAGCCATAAGTCGAGCTGGAACTGGCAAGACGTGCGCCCTCCTCGGCATTGCCATCTTATCTAAATCCATAGACATTGATAAAAAAATCCATATTTTACCCACAACATGAGTTTACTGCGACTAGAGGCATTGCCAGTTTGTGGTACACCCAGCACATACAGTGCCTTCAGAATGTATTCACACTCCTTGACTTTTTCCACATTTTGTTTTACCTGAATGTAAAATTAATTGCATGTAAGTTTTTTGTCATTGGTCTACACATAATACCCCATAATGTCAAAGCGGAATAATGTTTTAAAATAAAAAATGAAAAGTTGAAATGTCTTGAGTCAATAAGTATTCAACCCCTTTGTTAGCTGAACAAGTCACATAATAAGTTGTAGGAACTCACTCTGTCTGCAATAATAGTGTTTAACATGATTTTTGAATGACTACTACATCTCTCTACCCCACACATACATTTATTTCTAAGGTCCCTCAGTTGAGTAGTGAATTTCAAACACACATTCAACCACAAAGACCAGGTTATCCAACGCCTCACAAAGAAGGGCACTTTGGTAGATAGGGGAAAAAAGCAGACATTGAATATCTCTTTGAGCATGGTAAAGTTGTTAATTACACTTTGGATGGTGCATCAATACACTCATTCACTACAAAGATACAGATGTCTTTCCTAACTCAGTTGCCGGAGAGGAAGGAAACCGCTCAGGGATTTCACCATGAGGCAAATGGGGACTTTAAAAGAGCTTGAGGATGGAAAAAAATTGAGGATGGATCAACAACATTGTAGTTACTCCACAATTACTAACCTAATTGACAGAGTGAAAAGAAGTATGCCTGTACAGAATAAAAATATATTCCCAAACATGCATCCTGTTTGCAAGAAGGCACGAAAGTAATTCTGCAAAAAATGTGGCAAAGCAATTAACCTTTTGTTCTGAATACAAAAAGTTATATTTGGGGCAAATCCAATACAACACATTACCGAGTACCACTCCATATTTTCAAGCATAGTGGTGGGTGCATCATGTTATGGGTATGCTTGTAACGGTCAAAGACTGGGGAGTTGTTCAGGATAAGAAATAAAATGAAAGCTTTCCACCAGACACTGGGAGATTAATTCACCTTTCAGCAGGACAATAACCTAAAGCACAAGGTCAAATATACACTGGAGTTGCTTACCAAGAAGACAGTGAATGTTCCTGAGTGGCTGAGTTAGAATAAATGTATGGCAAGACCTGAAAAATGGTTGTCTAGCTTTGATCAACAACCAATTTGACAGAGCTTGAAATATTTTGAAAATAATAATGAGTGAAAGTTGTCCAATCCAGGTGTGTAAATCTCTTAGACATACCTGGAAAGACTCACAGCTTTAATTGCTGCCAAAAGAGTTCTACAAAGTACTTACTCAGGGTTGTGAATACCTATATAAATGAGATATTTCTGTATTAATTTTCAATACATTTAAAACATGTTTTCACTTTGTCATTATGGGGTTTTGTGTGTAGATGGGTGAGAATGTTCGGTTTGAATTCATGCTGTAACAACAAAATGTGTAAAAAGTCAAGGGGTATGAATACTTTCTGAAAACACTGTATGATATGAATATCATATATAATCTACACAATAATGGAAAGTTAACAGACAGTATATCAAAGGAAACTATTGAATGGATATGTCTACAAATCCTACAGCACTTTTCAGCTGTGCTAACATAATTGCAAAAGGGTTTTCTAATGATCAATTAGCCTTTAAAATGATAAACTTGGATTAGCTAACGCAATGTGCAATTGGAACACAGGTGTGATGGTTGCTGATATGGTTGCCTATGTAGATATTACATTAAACAAATCAGCCGTTTCCAGCTACAATAGCCATTTACAACATTAACAATGTCTACACTGTATTTCTGCTCAATTTGATGATATTTTAAAAGACAAAAAAAAAAAATCTTTAAAAAAACAAGGACATTTCTAAGTGACTCCCAACTTTTCAACGGTAGTGTATATATTACATTATTCAAGGTTTATGTTTAAAATGTTCATAAGTGGGGTTAATTCGTGTACATTTCACTGTTTTCAAAAATATATTGTTCAAAACGAGCTGTTCAGTTACCTGATGCCATCAGCAGCTCCGGGCATTTGACCTGCCGCCCAGCGCTTGGATTGCAGTGCAAGGCTATTACAGTGCTTGCTGTTGGGGGGGGGGACTGCAGTAATGAATGAAAATCATCACATGATCTTCACAGTTAAATGTTATTTTGTTCACTTGTCACATCTGTGCCTGTTGCATTTTCCCTGTTCTTGTGTCACTGATGCACTCGTGAGCTGGCCACTGCTCGTTCTAAAAATATAACTTTTGGAAAATCAAAACAGTGGCAGCAGGTGAAATAGGTGTTTATGCTGTTCTTCAAAATGCACAGATCACTTTATCTATATTCCCAAAGAAACTAATAATTCTGTCATGCTGTTTTGTTGACAATATGTCAGACATAAATAAATCCCTAATCACATGAAATAAATGATGATCTTCAGAAAGCAACAAAATAGCTAGGGCTTTACAGTGATGGTGAAATTTGGGTTAAAATCGTCCTATAGCTGACACAGGGTTGATGGAGTGACGTGTTTGTGTGTGTCATAACTCATCATGTAACTCGCCCCTCCAGGTCCGTCACAAGGCGTCTCAGAAGGTGTACGCCATGAAAAAGCTGAGCAAGTTTGAGATGATGAAGCGCTCGGACTCTGCCTTCTTCTGGGAGGTGAGAGACATCATGGCTTTCTCCAACAGCCCCTGGGTCATACAGGTGAAAGGGAGACAGAGTCACACATGCACGCACACATAGGCAAACATGTGCACACCTTCACGCATCTACAGTTCACACACAGACCGACAGTCATCTCCAAAATGATTGGCACCCTTGATACATAATACAAATACAGAGCTATCCCCATAATCTCCAAAGTGTTCTCTTTCAATTGCTACCATAGTCATGCATATGTGTTTTTATATTTATTCTGTTATAAACATTTCAATTTGTCTGGATCCATATAGGCCTTTTTCCACAAGTATAAAGTGTTAAGGAACTATTGTGGCCTTCCATGTAGGGCTGCATGATATGAGCCAAAAATAGAATTGTGATTTTCATACCAAATATCGCGATTGTGATTTGACTTGAGATATAGATCCACACGCTTGGGTGAACTGTTGGAATCATAGAAATACAATTCTGTATATTAAGAAGCTAAGTGTAAATCGGCATCGTTCTTGTTTGTAACAATCTGTTTACTGCATTTGACCTAACATTACAGCATGAAAACTTCCAGTGAATCTAGCTGAGGAGGAGGAGGAACTGCACTGCTTAGTTGACAGGGGTGGGGCTTGGTGTGTGTTGGAAGCAGCCACAAGAGGAGAGAAGAAGAGAGACTATAAACAGAGTAAACTTCAATAACGGGCATTACACGTAGCTGAATGTCGTTTCAAAATATTGCATGCGATATGGGTATTACACACGTCAATATTGCGATTTCGATGTGAATTCAATTACTTGTGCAGCCCTACTTCCATGGCTTCCTGTTGTACTGGGGTATAAGAGAGACGACAAATCAAATCAAATCAAATCAAATTTATTTATATAGCCCTTCGTACATCAGCTGATATCTCAAAGTGCTGTACAGAAACCCAGCCTAAAACCCCAAACAGCAAACAATATAAACAGAGTAAACTTCAATAACGGGCATTACACGTAGCTGAATGTCGTTTCAAAATATTGCATGCGATATGGGTATTACACACGTCAATATTGCGATTTCGATGTGAATTCAATTACTTGTGCAGCCCTACTTCCATGGCTTCCTGTTGTACTGGGGTATAAGAATGACTTAACAAGCATGTAAAGTCCTTTTGTTATCCATCACCAGGCATAGAAATCACAAATGAAAAGCGACAAATGTTTGTTGACTTTCATAAATCAGGCAATGGGTAGAAAAATCTACCCATGGATCTAGTCACCGTATCTGCCGTCTGTAGTGTATACAGGCCTGTTTTTAACCTCCATTCCGGGGCCAGGTCTTTAATAACATGCACAATTTTTTCCGTCATTGTACTAAACTCCCGACTACATTCACTACATTATATTGTACTGGGCCCAAAATTCATACATGTACAGTAACATAATTGTATTCTGATTAGTACATCCTGATTGAAATGTATACATAATTAGTCATAGATAAAAATTCCCTTAACAACCATTTACCAATATTACGGCAACAATTAAGAGGTTTAAAACCACTGCAACAGTGGTAAACTTGCCTGGTAGAGGACCCAGGTGAGCACTGCTACACAGTGAGCACGGCTACATGAACACAATAATGCTTTGCAAGAAGAACGATTTCCCTAATCATCCTGTTGACATGGACACACACAACTTGGATAAATACTGAAAATCGTCAAAATAAATGTTCCACCACAATAACCATGTTGTTTTTGCTAAGACTTATTTGATTCTGAGATTGGACATAGAAGGTTTGTATGTGAAAACTATTTATAAAAGATGCGTACTTTACTTGCACATAATAGGAGGAGGCTTGCGATAACCGGTGCTGGCACGTGTGCAGGTAAAATACACAGCTGGAATGCTGATTTAAGCTGTTTACATGTCCTAATCATTTGAAAGATTACTCAGAAATTCAGGTGTTTTATTCGGCGTATGTAATGAACTTCGTCTGCTGTTAGAAGAGAAGCAAACCGAAATGCAGCGTGTAGGTTACTCATGACTTTTAATGAAGCTAATACGGTACATGAAATAACGGAAGAAGAAAACAACAAACGAATGAAACTAATACAGCCTATCAGGTGACTAACACTAAGACAGGTACAATCACCCACGAAATACAACACGCACTCAGGCTGCCTAAATACGGTTCCCAATCCGAGACAACGAGAATCAGCTGACTCCAATTAGGAATCGCCTCAGGCAGCCAAGCCTAACTAGACACACCCCTACTAATAAACACTCCTAATTAATACAAACCCCAATACGAAATACAACATATAAACCCATGTCACACCCTGGCCTACCCAAACATATAACAAAAACACAAGATACAATGACCAAGGCGTGACAGCGTATGCTTACTTCGATTATAATCAACATTTTGCACTGGTCTCCGGACAGATCCACATTGAAAACCAATACAATTTTTGTTTTTTTTAAGAGGGCAGTCCGTAAGTGCAATTCGAAGGATACCAGGGATATGTACAAATGTTGTATGGAGTAATGGTCTAAGATCCCTCCCCATGTCTTCTTCAATCTAATAAAACATTATAGAAAACGGCTAAGTGATGTTATCCTCATAAGGAGAGGTGCACAAAATATTTAAAGTGATTTTTTAGTTATTTTTTTTTCTCTCTGAACAATGGTATTAGTATAAAGTAATATAATTTCCCAATAAATGTTGCTCAGTATTTCTATTCATTTTATACAGGATACACACACACACTCCTCTCACTTTCTCTTAATGTGAATCAATCATTGTTGTGATATAAACTCAGGACCCAAAGATAATTCATAAAAATCCAAATAACTTCACAGATCTTCATTGTAAAGGGTTTAAACATTGTTTCCCATGCTTGTTCAATGAACCATAAACAATTAATGAACATGCACCTGTTATGAAAACTTAGGACACTAAAGAGGCCTTTCTACTGACTCTGAAAACACCAAAAGAAAAATGCCCAGGGTCCCTGCTCATCTGCGTGAAGGTGCGTTAGGGATGCTGCAAGGAGGCATGAGGACTGCAGATGTGGCCAGGGCAATAAATTGCAATGTCCATACTGTGAGACGCCTAAGACCGCGCTACAGGGAGACAGGACAGACAGCCGATTGTCCTCACAGTGGCAGACCACATGTAACAACACCTGCACAGGATCGGTACATCCGAACATCACACCTGTGGGACAGGTACAGGATGGCAACAGCAACTACCCGAGTTACACCAGGAATGCACAATCCCTCCATCGGTGCTCAGACTGTCCGCAAGAGGCTGGACTGAGGGCTTGTAGGCCTGTTGTTAGGCACGTCCTCAACAACGTCGCCTATGGGCACAAACCACCGTCGCTGGTCCAGACAGGACTGGCAAAAGAAAAGTGCTCTTCACTTTTGTCTCACCAGGGATGATGGTCGGATTCGCGTTTATCGGAGGGTGAGGGCTAGGGCCATTCCCCCCAGAGATGTCCGGGAACTTGCAGGTGCCTTGGTGGAAGAGTGGGGTAACATCTGACAACAAGAACTGGCAAATCTGGTGCAGTCCATGAGGAGGCGATGCACTGCAGTACTTAATGCAGCTGGTGGCCACACCAAATACTGACTGTTACTTTTGATTTTAACCCCCCCTCCTTTGTTCATTATTACATTTCTGTTCGTCACATGTCTGTGGAACTTGTTCAGTTTGTATCAGTTGTTGAATCTTATGTTCATACAAATATTTACACATATTAAGTTTGCTAAAAATGAACACAATTGCCAGTAAGAGGACGTTTTTCTTTTTTGCTGAGTTTACTATCCTTTCCGCATGTTTTTCAGCTATGCTGTGCTTTCCAAGATGAACGCCACCTTTACATGGTTATGGAGTATATGCCCGGTGGAGACCTGATCACCTTGACCATGAACTATAATAATAATAATAATAATATATGCCATTTAGACACAGTCATGTGTGCATACATTCTACGTATGGGTGGTCCCGGGATTGAACCCAGAGAAGTGGGCCCAATTCTACACTGCCGAGGTGGTGCTGGCTCTAGATACCATACACTCTATGGGTTTCATCCACCGTGACGTGAAACCAGACAACATACTGCTGGACCAAAATGGCCACCTCAAGCTGGCTGACTTCGGCACCTGCATGAAGATGGACTCGGTGAGTTTTGGTGGTGGAGATTGGAGAATAAATAAAAATGTGCACCCCTTTTGGCTCCCCAGGACCAGGATTGAGAAGCACTGGGGAAGTGCTAGGGAAGTGCTTCCCAATCCTGGTCCTGGGGAGCAAAACGGGTGCACACTTTTGTTTTTGCCCTAGCACTTACACACTTGACTCAACAAATCAAGTCATCATCAAACTTTAATTTGAATCAGGTGTGTTAGTGCTAGTGCAAAAACAAAAATGTCCACCCCTTTGGGTCCCCAGGACCAGGATTGGGAAACACTAGTCTACGGCCTAGACTGGGCATTAAGGGTTTGCTGAGGGAGACTCCGTCCTCTCCCGTAAATTTGTCTTGTTATGGTCATTCTCTCTGAAATGGCAAACTCAAGCCCTAGACCAGAATTTTTTCTGCTTTTCTCTCTTGAGCTAAAATTCAGCAAATATTTTGGCAGTGAACTGTGTCTGGCTGAAATCTGCTTTTGAGAGAACACCCTGTGGTCAGATTTTGAATGCAATGTCAATTTCCCCAGACAAATTGCATCAGATTTAGTTACTGAATCATGTCTTATAAGCACAGGTGCAGTGTGGCAGAAAGCCGTTGGACAAAATGTTTGGGCTAGTTTCTCAGACACTGATTAGGCCTAGTCCTGGACTAAAAAGCATGCTCAATGGAGAATCACCAAAGGTTTTAGTTCAGGACTAGGCTTAACACTAGAACCGCTGGCCCTCGAGGGACCCCCCCCCCTTTCAAACTAATGAGCAGTCTGACTGCAACATTCTAACAGTGTAATTAATACATTTAATGTATGCTATTGCAAAAGTAAATATTTGGTTGTATTTATGAAGTTCTTAGGTAACATAAAAATATATATTTTTAAATAACACAATAGCATTTTCATTAGTTTATGTTACTGTAGGCTATATGTAAACACACAAAAAATCAAGTGTTCAATCAATTTTATTCCTGGAGTGCCTTTGTTACAACTATGAAACAGAAAGCATATGTTGTAATGCGGTTATAAGAAATCCCGCTATGCCCTCCGACGAACCATCAAACCGTGCTTCTACACCTGCATTGCTTGCTGTTTGGGGTTTTAGGCTGGGTTTCTGTACAGCACTTTGAGATATCAGCTGATGTACGAAGGGCTATATAAATACATTTGATTTGATTTGATCAAACAGGCAAAGCGTCAATACATTACTAAGATCGAACTACAGGACTAATATACCGGCTCTGACGTTCCTCGGATGTGGCAGGGCTTGCAAACCATTACAGATTACAAAGGGAAGCACAGCCGAGAGCTGCCCAGTGACACGAGCCTACCAGACGAGCTAAACTATTTACCCTCAGGAGACTGGAAAGATTTGGCATGGGTCTTCAGATCCTCAAAAGGTTCTACAGCTGCACTATCGAGAGCATCCTGACTGCTTGCATCACTGCCTGGTATGGCAACTGCTCGGTGCATTCAGCTCAGTGCATCACTGGGGCAAAGCTTCCTGCCATCCAGGACCTCTATACCAGGCGGTGTCAGAGGAAGGCCCTAAGAATTGTCAGAGACTCCAGCCACCGTAGTCATAGACTGTTTTTTCTGCTACCACAACGGCAAGCAGTACTGGAGCGCCACGTCTATGTCCAAGATGCTTCTAAACAGCTTCTACCTCCACGCCATAAGACTCCTGAACATCTAATCAAATGGCTAATGGCTTTAATTTTTGAAATGTTACATTTTTATTTAAACTGCATTGTTGGTTAGGGGCTTGCAATTAAGCATTTCACTGTAAGGTCTACAGCTGTTGAATTCGGCGCTTGTGACTAATAAAGTTTGATTTGGTAACGGCATCTTTTTATGACATAAAATATATATATAATACTCAACCACCAAAATGCACGGTCAGCAAGTTGCGCAGTCAAATTATGAAAAAAAAACATGCGCAAAGTGTGCCTGATGAATAATGAAAATCTGCACAAAAGTAATAATGTCATTATGAATGTCACGGTCTGACCATCGTTCGTATGCGTTTTCCTTGTTTTAGTGTTGGTCAGGACGTGAGCTGGGTGGGCATTCTATGTTGTGTGTCTGGTTTCTCTATTTCTATGTTTGGCCTGATATGGTTCTCAATCAGAGGCAGGTGTTAGTCATTGTCTCTGATTGGGAACCATATCTAGGTAGCCTGTTTTGCGTTGGGTTTTGTGGGTGATTGTCCTTAGTGTCCTTGTTCCTGTCTCTGTTTTAGTTTACACTAGTATAGGCTGTTTCGGTTTTCGTTACGTTTATTGTTTTGTAGTTTTGTATTTAGATTCGTGTTACGTTTGTTCATTAAACATGGATCGCAATCTACACGCTGCATTTTGGTCCGACTCTCCTTCACCACATGAGAACCGTTACAATGAATTTGTGTTGATATGACAGCAGTCAAAAATAGTCAATTGTCAGGCCGTCCATGTCACATGTCACATTAACAATGAAACAGCGAAAAACGAAAGTGCTTTGCTGATGTTGTTTTTTACTTGAGATGTAGTCTGCTCTCTCAGTGATGACATTTTGTGCTGATAATCGGCCCATAGCATTGTAACTGGCTTGTTCTCTCCTGCCTCACTGTTTCATTTGTTGGTGTCTCGGGCAACTGCTCAGTGCGCACAGTTCTGGCTTTTCTGTACTTAGGCCTCGGTCGGGTAGGTTTCAGGCAGAGGCTCAGAATCAGAAGAATTATCATCAGAAATGTCATGATTCAATTCTTCCCCAACATCTGAATAATTTTCATTCAGATTTTTTAAATTATGTACGCTCTCAATTTGTACTCCAAGTAGGCCAGAGAAAACAGATAAGACTGCTTGGACTCCTGTTCTTTAACAATTGGTGATTACATAATTATCTACCATCTAGAATCCTTAGTTGCTAAATCCATTTTTGGAGTTATAAATTAGAGATATACAGTACCAGTCAAGAGATTGGACACACCTACTCATTCAAGGGTTTTTCTTAATTTTTTACTATTTTCTACATTGTAGAATACTAGTGAAGAAATCAACACTATGAAATAACATATGGAATCATGTACTTAAACAAAGGAAAATACATTTTAGATTCTTCAAAGTAGCTACTCTTTGCCTTGATGACAGCTTTTCACACTCTTGGCATTCCCTCAACCAGCTTCATGAGGTAGACACATGGAATGCATTTCAATTAACAGGTGTGCCTTATAATTTCTTTCCTTCTTAATGCGTTCTAGCCAATCAGTTGTGTTGTGACAAGGTAGCGGTGGTATGCAGAAATAGCCCTATTTGGTAAAAGACCAAGTCCATATTATGGCAAGAACAGCTCAAATAAGCAAAGAGAAATGACAGTGCATCATTACTTTAAGACATGAAGGTTAGATCAATACGGAACATTTCAAGAACTTTGGAAGTTTCTTCAAACCATCAAGCGCTATGATGAAACTGGCTCTCATGAGGATCACCACAGGAAAGGAAGACGCACAGTTACCTCTGCTGCAGAGGATAAGTTCATTTGAGAGTTACCATCCTCAGATTGCAGCCCAAATAAATGAGTTCAAGTAACAGGCACATCTCAACATCAACTGTTCAGAGGAGACTGAATCAGGCCGTCCTGGTTGAATTGCTGCAAAGATACCACTACTAAAGGAAACCAATAAGAAGAAGTGACTTGCGTGGGTCCTTTGGCCATGAGTCCAAATTTGAGATTTTTGCTTCCAAACGCCGTGTCTTTGTGAAAAGCAGAATAGGATGATCTGCATGTGTGGTTCCCACCGTGAAGCATGGAGGAGGTGTGATGGTGTGGGGGTGCTTTGCTGGTGACACTGTCTGTGATTTATTTAGAATTCAAGGCACACTTCACCGGAATGGCTAACACAGCATTTTGCAGTGATACGCCATCCCATCTGGTTTACACTTAGTGGGACTCTCATTTGTTTTTCAACAAGAGAATGACCTAAAACACGCTGTGTAAGGGCTATTTGACCAAGGATAGTGATGGAGTGCTTCATCAGATGACCTGGCATCCACAATCACCTGACCTTGATATGGTTTGGGATGAGTTCAAAAGCAGCCAACAAGTGCTCAGCATATGTGGAAACACCTTCAAGACTGTTGGAAAATCATTCCTCATGAAGCTGGTTGAGTGAATGCCAAGAATATGCAAAGTTGTCATCAAGGCAGGGTGGCTATTATGAAGAATCAAAAATACATTTACATTTACAATACATGCTACATGATTCCATATGTGTTATTTCATAGTTTTGATGTCTTCACTATTATTCTACAATGTAGAGAATAGTAAAAATAAAGAAAAACCCTTGAATGAGTAGGTGTGTCCAAACTTTTGACTGGTACTGTATACCCATTGATTCTTGAAGAATATAACGTATAAATGCCTCATGAGCTTAGTTCAACTATTGTTATGAGGGCACAGGGTGAGACCCAGATGCAGACACAGGAGGCAGATGGTTCGAGTCTCTGATATGTATTATAATCCAAGGGGCAGGCAAGAGAATGGTTATGGATATGCAAAAACAACATAAACAAGGTCAGATTCCGGGAGGTACAGAGGGGCAGGCAGGCTCGAGGTCAGGGCAGGCAGTATGGTCAGGCAGGCAGGTTCAGAGTCAAGGCAGGCAAGGGTCAAAACCAGGAGAACTAGCAAAAGAAATATAAGAAAAGCAGGATATTTTTTTCAAGACGAACTGGCAACAGACAAACAGGAAACACCGGAATAAATACCCAGAGACTAATTGGGGGAAAGGGGTGACACCTGGAGGTGGGTGGAGACAATCACAAAGACAGGTGAAAGAGATCAGGGCGTAACAATTGTACCTCATCAGAACCCCAAATATAAGCTTGTTTGTAGACAGTATGAATGTAAACAAACACTGTATATCCTCAAAACATGGATGGTCAGTCCTTGCATCTATAGCTCTTTCTATGAACTTGAGAGTGGTTACATTTCTCCAGGCCCATCCCTGAAAGTTCTACCTAAAGTATAAAGAATTCTAACTCTAATCTGTGTTAGGCACACTGTCTCAATATCTTTCACTTAAGGTTACCTACTTTAACTAGGTCTCCGTCTCTGTCTGTCTGCCTGGCTCCCCACCTGCCTGTCTGCCTCCCCGCCTGCATCTTTGTCCCGCCTGCATCTTTGTCCATCTGTCTATCTGATTCCAGATGGGTATGGTCCACTGTGACACGGCGGTGGGGACTCCGGACTACATCTCCCCCGAGGTGCTCAATTCTCAGGGTGGCGACAGCTACTATGGCCGCGAGTGTGACTGGTGGTCTGTGGGGGTCTTCATCTTTGAGATGCTGGTCGGTGAGTGAGTTTTTCTCTGCCCCCATTCACTGATCCTGAATCAGAAAGGGGTTGAGGGTCTTAATCATGCAGACCATTTGCTTTAAAAATGTAATAAGCTTGGTTTTGTAATTTGATTTGGATTGACGTTAAGATACAATATCGAACATGATTTGGTTAACCACGCTTGGGTGATAAGTAACCTTTCCAGAGACCTCAAGACTTGGCTTTAGCTCAGTGGGCTAGACACAGGTTTGAACCCAGTTAGTCACACTACTAAGCTATTAGTGTGTATAGAAGCCAGCTTAACCTCCCCTGTAAAGCGTAAATTAAAACCCAATCATTGTTACTTACATTTCACCTCTCTTTTTAGGTGACACCCCATTTTATGCCGAGTCACTAGTAGGAACGTACGGGAAGATCATGGATCACAAGAATAACCTTCACTTCCCAGACAATGTGCAGATGTCCAACGATGCCAAGGACCTCATCTGTGCCTTCCTGTCTGACAGGTATATGTGTGACCTCTGACCTACGAAACACAACCAATGACCTCTGTGATCCCTCGGCTCCTTCAAAGTGTGACCCCTCACTTTTCACACTTTCCCGTGGAGGCTATGTTACTGCCCTTTAAAGGTAGAGTGCAAACAAAAGCTAGATTTTCCTATGTTTTATATGCTGAACAAAAATATAAACGCAATATGTAAAGTGTTGGTCCCGTGTTTCATGACCTAAAATAAAAGTGCCCAGAAATGTTCTATACGCACACAAAGCTTATTTGTCTCAAATTTTGTGCACAAATCTAATCCATCCACCTGAAAGATGTAGCATATCAAAAAGTGTATTAATCAGCATGACCATTACAGTTGCACCTTGTGCTGGGGACAATAAAAGGCCACTAAAATGTACAGTTTTGTCACAACACAATGCCACGGATATCTCTGGGTTTGAGGGAGCGTGCAATTGGCATGCTGACTGTAGGAATGTCCTCCAGAGTTGTTGCCAGAGAATTTAATGTTGCTTTCTCTACCATAAGCCACCTCCAACGTCGTTTTAGAGAATTTGCCAGTACGTCTAACCAGCCACACAACCACGGATAACCATGACAGCCCAGGACCTCCACATCCGGCTTCTTCACATATCTGAGACCAGCTATCTGGACAGTTAATGAAACTGTTTGTTTGCAGAACCAAATAATTTTTGCACAAACCTGTCAGAAACCGTCATAGGGAAGCTCACTGCGTGCTCGTCATCCTCACCAGGGTCTTGACCTGACTGCAGTTCGACGGACAACAAACACAATTATATTTTATCGATGGCAATTTGAATGCTCAGAGATACCGTGACAAGATCCTGAGGCCCATTGTCATGCCATTCATCCGCCGCCATCACCTCATGTTTCAACATGATAATGCACAGCCCCATGTCGCAATAATCTGTACACAATTCCTGAAAACTGAAAATATGCCAGTACTTCCATGGCCTGCATACTCACCAGACATGTCACCCATTGAACATGTTTGGGATGCTCTGAATCGATGTGTACGACAGCGTGTTCCAGTTCCCGCCAGCAACTTGAAGAGTGAGACAACATTCCACAGGCCGCAATCAACAGCCTGATCAACTCTATGCGGAGGTGATGTGTTGTGCTGCATGAGGCCAATGGTGGTCACACCAAATACTGACTAGTTTTCTGATCCATGCCCCTACCTTTCTTTTAAGGTATCTGTGACCAACAGAAGCATATCTGTATTGAAATCCATAGGTTAGGGCCTAATTTATTTATTTCAATTGACTGATTTCCTTACATGAACTGTAACTCTGTAAAATAAAAATAAATTGATTCATGTTGCATTTATATTTCTGTTCAGTGTATATATTTACACACTATGAGGTTCATTTGATGATGATAATGCCTTTTAGTGTAAGAGCTGTTTGAAAAGACCACCCGTTTTGGTGAGAGGGAGTTTTGCTCTGCCTGGTGACATCACGCCTGCCTGGTGACAACTTAGCTGAAGGTAGACAGCATAGTGGGTCAATTTCCGCAAACAACTAAGAGCATTGAAGCGTAATGACCCAGGCCAGTCCCACCAGTCAGCCCCCAGGTGAAGCCCACTTCCTGTTGACATTAGCAGCCCTGCCCCCCCGGGGGCCACGTCAACAACTGGCCCTTTCTGCTGCCGTGCAACATCTCCTTTCTACTCCCCTTCCCCTCTGTTGATTTTCTTCTCTCACTTACTCCACTGTCATTCACACACACTCCCTACACAATGTCTCATGCACTCATTTATTCACGCTCAGCATGTTGTGTACTGACTCACTCACCAACTCACTCACTCTCGCCCTCTCATTCATCCATGACTTAATCCAGTCCCTCCCCATCTCCCTGTTTTGTCTCTCTCTCTGAGGGACAAGCTGTGTTTTTTTCCATGGTCTCTCATGTTTTCTAGTGGGACAGAAACACACCCCTCCCTTCTTCCCTTGCTCCCTCCCTTCCTCATGGCTGAGGCTGGAATGTCCCACACGTGGCAGCCCAAACTGCCGCACCCCTCCGGCCCTGCACCCTGTGGTAGGGAGAGAGGGAGGGAGAGTGAGAGAGGCAGTAATGTAGTTGACTTGTCTGGCCCAATTGCCTCACTACCCTATTGCCTCATTACCTGATTGTGCTCCTGTGTGGCTTTATCTATCTCCATATCAGCCAGCAACTGGCTGCAGTTAGACTCTGGTTCTACTGAGTGCTGCAGTGGTCATGAGGCAGTCTAGCCTGGTCAGTCAGTGGACTTCGGTCAGTGCCTTGAAGGCTAGCAGTCACTCCAGCTGTGTGGAGGAAAGTGGTGCTTTGCATTGTGTTCAGGTTGCAGTTGAGTTGCACGTTTGAGTGACTGACAACTCTTTGACCGCGCCGTCCCATTGGCTATGTACAGGGAGGTGCGTCTGGGGAGGAACGGCGTGGAGGAGATCAAGAGACACCCCTTCTTCAGGAATGACCAGTGGACCTTCCACACCATCCGACAGAGTAAGTGCGTGTGTGTGTGTGTTCAGTCATACATTTTGTGTGTGGGCATGCGTTCCAGTGCGCACCCTTGCGTGTATCCCTGTCTGTGTGTGTCTTTGTATCTGCCTATGTAACCCAACTTCCCATTTTCCTGATTATACACGACATACTACAGTTCATTCCCATGTATGGGGCCATGAAGCATAAGCCTCCTCTGCTCTTTTTGGTCTATCAGCAAAAATGTAGTGGAACAGTCATATGGAGTGCTGATCTAGGATCAGGTATTTCCTGCTCTCCATGTCATCTTATTTATTGTGATCTAAAAGGTAAAACTGATCCTAAATCAGCACTCCTGCTCTTGATACATACAGTTATCAGAAGGCATAGCTCAAGTGTGACTGAACTATTACTAATCAGTCATTAGACCATTGCCCTGCGTAAAGATGTACAGATATTAATGCTTTGTCAGTAGTATGTACTTGTTTGCCATTTTATTCTGAGATACAAGGAGGGATCGCATAACATGGGCTCCTCCATCCTTCCATTCTCACTGATTTTGATATCATGTGACAGGAATCAACTGAAAGTACTTTGGTGGGATCACTTGAACACACAGCGCAGGCACACACACAAATGGTGGAAATGCTGCTTGCAGTTATCCACTGCTGCCAGATCAGTAAAGTCACCAAGGAAATGAGGGAAAAGGAAGGAAGAAGTTTCACCTGGCTCTGATTAAGACCGAGACATACTGTAACTCCTGATCACAGCCCAGGCGGTCTGTAACACTAAACCGTGCTTGTGTGCATATGTGCGTGCGTCTTTCCTCCTTACAGAACCTCAGTGTGTCTCAACCTTTCCGAACCCTAGTATGTGTGCGTGTCTCATCCTTAGATCTTCATTCAACCCATCGTTGCACAGTCCACAGCACATATCACAGGCAACAGTTCTCCTATTGAGCTCCCCACTCTCTAGTTTGTTGTGCATCCCCATTCTGCACCCTTGTCCAGAGGTGTGCACTTGCACACTGTCCATTATGGGTTTAAAAGCAAATGATGGGTTTAAGCATTGGCTAGTGGGAGAAGGGTAGAGATTTAGAATGCTGCTCATTGGCTAGTCTGCTCATTGGCTAGCAGGTTAAAGCATCCCCATTCCTGACCATTGCATGATATAAAGCTCTCAGGTGTGGGAGTTTGTTCTCCGTCCCAAATGGCACCCTATTCCCTATATAGTGTACTACTTTTGACCAGAGTCTTATGGGTCCAGGTCAAAAGTAGTGCACTATAAAGGGAATGGGGTGCCATATGGAACACAGCCTGGGTGCTAGCAAATCAAATCAAACTTTATTTGTCACATGCGCCGAATACAACAAGGGTAGACTTTACCTTGAAATGCTTACTTACAAGCCCTTAACCAACAGTGCAGTTCAAAAAGAGTTAAGTAGACTATTACAGTGCCATCCGTTTTGTCACCAAAGCCCCTCATTCCACCCACCACTGCGACCTGTATACTCTAGTCGGCTGGCCCTCACTACATATTCGTCGCCAGAGCCACAGCAGTGTACAAAAGGCAGGGTCATCTATAAGTCTATACTAGGTAAAGCTCCGCCTTATCTCAGCTCACTGGTCACGATAACAACACCCACCCGTAGCACGCACTCCAGCAGGTATATCTGACTGGTCATCCCCAAAGCCAACACCTCCTTTGACCACCTTTCCTTCCAATTCTCTGCTACCAATGACTGGAACGAATTGCAGAAATTGCTGAAGCTGGAGACTTATATTTCCCTCACTAACTTTAAACATCAGCTGTCTGAGCAATTAACCGAAATAAAAAGTAGTAATAAAAAGTTACACAATAAGAATAAGAATAACGAGGCTTTATACAGGGGGCACCGGTACCAAGTCAGTGTGCGGGGGTACAGCTTAGTTGATGTGATTTGTACATAAACAGCGAGTAGCAGCAGTGTACAAAAGGGAGGGTCAAATGGAAATTGTCTGGTGGCGATTTTATTAATTGTTCAGCAGTCTTATGTCTTTGTGGTAGAAGCTGCTGAGGAGCCTTTTGGTCCTAGACTTGGCTCTCCGGTACCGCTTGCCTTGCGGTAGCAGAGAAAAGAGTCTATAACATGGGTGACTGAAGTCTTTGACAATTTTATGGGCTTTCCTCTGACACTGCCTATTGTATAGGTCCTGGATGGCAGGACGCTTGGCCCCAGTGACGTACTGGGCCATTCGCACTACCCTCTGTAGCACCTGACGGTCAAATGTTCAGCAGTTGCCGTACCAGGCAGTGATGCAACCGGTCAGGATGCTCTCGATGGTGCAGTTGTAGAACCTTTTGAGGATCTGGGGACCCATGCCAAATCTTTTAATCCTCATTGGGGGGGGGGGGACATTTGTCGTGCCCTCTTCACGACTGTCTTGCTATGTTTGGACCATGATAGTTTGTTGGTGATGTGTACACCAAGGAACTTGAAACTTTTGACCCGTTCCACTACAGCCCTATCGATGTTAATGGGGGCCTGTTCAGCCCGTCTTTTCCTGTAGTCTATGATCAGCTGCTTTGTCTTGCTCACATTGAGGGAGAGGTTGTTGTCCTGGCACCACATTGCCAGTTCTCTGACCTCCTCCCTATTGGCCGTCTTATCGATGTCTGTGATCAGGCCTACCACTGTTGTGTTGTCAGCAAACTTAATGATAGTGTTGGAATCGTGTTTGGCCACACAGTTGTGGGTGAACAAGGAATACAGGAAGGAACTAAGTACACACCCCTGAGGGGCCCCAGTGTTAAGGATCAGCATGGCAGACGTGTTGTTGCCTACTCTTACCACCTGGGGGCGGCCCGTCAGGAAGTCCAGGATCCAGTTGCAGAGGGAGGTGTTTAGTCTCAGAGTCCTTAGCTTAGTGGTGAGCTTCATGGGCACTATTGTGTTGAACGTTGAGCTGTCAATGAACAGCATTCTCACATAGGTGTTCCTTTTGTCCAGGTGAGAAAGGAGTGTGATTTAGATTGCGTCATCTGTGTATCTGTTGGGAGGGTATGCGAATTGGAGTGGGTCTAGGGTGTCCGGGAGGATGCTGTTGATGTGAGCTATGACCAGCCTTTCAAAGCACTTCATGGCTAGTGCCACTTCATGGTGAGTGCCACGTCGGCATGTTACCTTCGCTTGATTGGGCACAGGGAATATGGTGGTCTGCTTGAAACAGGTATTACAGAATCGGTCAGGGAGAGGGTAAAAATGTCAGTGAAGACACTTGACAGTTGGTCCTCGCATGCTTTGAGTACATGTCCTGGTAATCGGTCTGGCCCAGCGGCTTTGTGAATGTTGACAGTTTAAAGGTCTCGTTCACATCGGCTACAGAGAGCATTATCACAGTCATCCAGAACAGCTGGTTCTGTCGTGCATGCTTCAGTGTTGCTTGCCTCAAAACGAGTACAAAAGGCATTTAGCTCGTCTGGAAGGCTCACGTCACTGGGCAGCTCGCGTCTGGATTTCCAATCTTAATCCTGTATTGATGCTTTGCTTGTTTGATGGTTCGTCAGAGAGCATAGCGGGATTTGTTATAAGCGTCCTGATTAGTCACATGCTCCTTAAAAGCGGCAGCTCTAGCCTTTAGCTCGATGCGGATGTTGCCTGTAATCATTTACATTACATTTACATTTAAGTCATTTAGCAGACGCTCTTATCCAGAGCGACTTACAAATTGGTGCATTCACCTTATGACATCCAGTGGAACAGCCACTTTACAATAGTGCATCTAAATATTTTAAGGGGGGGAGGGGGGTGAGAAGGATTACTTTATCCTATCCTAAGTATTCCTTAAAGAGGTGGGGTTTCAGGTGTCTCCGGAAGGTGGTGATTGACTCCGCTGTCCTGGCGTCGTGAGGGAGTTTGTTCCACCATTGGGGAGCCAGAGCAGCGGATATGTATGTACAGTCACTGTGGGGGCGACGTCGTGGATACACTTATTGATGAAGCCAATGACTGAGATGGTGTACTCCTCAATGCCTTCGGATTAATCCTGGAACATACTCCAGTCTGTGCTAGCAAAACAGTCCTGCAGTGTAGCATCCACGTGTAGCATCCACCTGACCACTTCCGTATTGAGCAAGTCACTGGTACTTCCAGCTTTAGTTTTTGCTTGTAAGCAGGAATCAGGAGGATATAATTATGGTCAGATTTGCCAAATGGAGGGCGAGGGAGAGCTTTGTATGTATTTCTGTGTGTGGCGTTATGATGGTCTAGGATTTTTTTTCTCTGGTTGCACATGTGACAAATCTGGTAAAACTGATTTAAGTTTGCCTGCATTAAAGTCCTCGGCCACTAGGAGCGCTGATTTTGGATGAGCATTTTCTTTTTTGCTTATGGCCTTATAGAGTTGGTTGAGTGTGGTCTTAGTGCCAGCATCGGTCTGTGGTGGTAAATAGACGGCTACAAATAATATATATGAGAAATCTCTTGGTAGATATTGTGGTCTACAGCTTATCATAAGGTACTCTACCTCAGGCGAGCAATACCTCAGGACTTCTTTAATATTAGACATCATGCTCCAGCTGTTACTGACAAATAGACACACACCCCCACCCCTCGTTTTACCAGAGGTTGCATCTCTGTTCTGCTGGTGCACGGAAAATCCCGCTAGCTCTATACTCTCCGTATCGTCGTTCAGCCACGTTTCGGAGAAATATAAGATATACAGTTTTTGATGTTCCGTTGCTAGGACAATCTTAATCATAGGTCATCAATTTTAATTTTCCAATGATTGTACATTAGCAAGAAGAACGGATAGCAGTGGGAGTTTAATCGCTCGCCTACGGATTCTAGAAGGCTGCCCGATCTGCGGCCCCTTTTCCTGCGTCTTCTTCACTCAAAAGACGTGGATCTGGGCCTGTTCCAGTGAAAGCAGGATATCCTTCTCGTCAGACTCGTTAAAGGAAAAAGTTTCTTCCAGTCCGCAGTGAGTGATCCCTGTTCTCATGTCCAGATGTTATTTTTGGTCATAAGAGACAGTAGCAGCAACATTATGTACACAATAAGTTTTTTTTAAAGTTATGCAAAAAAACTAACAAAATGGTAGATTTGGTTGGGAGAATGTAAACGTCAGCCATGTTCTTCGGCTGATGCACCCTGTCCTATGATTGTATGATTGAGGGGAGGTGGAGGGAGGAAAAGGGTGGAGAGGGTGTCGGTAGCCACTCTGGGGGCGGGCTGGGTTGGATTGGGGTAATGAGAGGAGATGCCCCAGAACCGCTGCACCAGGCCCCAGATCAGATTTGAGGTACGGTCGCTCCCTCCTCTCTGCACTCTCACTGTGGCCACAGCTGCCTGTCATTAGCCTACCCACTATCAGAGAGCATGCTGGGTAAGCAGCGCCGTAATTGGCCTCCGCAGAGCTAAAGCGGCATCTCTTTCTCCAGTCTCACCGCACAACTATTTTTTTTCTCTTTCTTTCGTTCCGTCTTTTATCACTCACTCTCTGTATCCATATATCTTTCTCTCCTGTCTTTCATCCATCCATCTCATCTCTCCCTACTGAGGGTCTGTCTTAAACTTGGCTATCTTTGCCTGGAGCAAGAACCGATCCTGTTGAAGAAAGAGGATTCAACAAGGCGGCTTAGTTTCCTGCAGAGCAGGCTAACTTTTTCAGCTTTCGCCTCCTGGCCCTTATAATTTATTTCTGTCCGGCTCTGCAGCCGGGGGCCTTTAAAGGAGCAGCAAAAGAAGGAGAGTTAGTTATATCTCTCCTGGAGTGTGTTTAGGCTGCATGTGTGAAAGGCAACAGTGTGTGTTGGGACACAAAGCCGGTACTGTTGGGGGAGAGAGGAGTTGCGGGTCTGGCGTCCGCACCACGCCAGCTCGCTCTCTTCTACCTCCTATGCCCAGTTTCATTTGGTGTGCTACACACACACACATTCTATACACACTTAGAAAATCACAAACTATACTGTGAAAATAACCACACACTGATTGAGAATCGGAGGAGCTGACAGTTAGCTCTGTGTTAGTGTATCTTGATTGACACCAATTTTAGCATGGAGCTGAGTTGGTTGATTTTAGACATATTTGAATCAGCTATATCTCCCTCTCTCTTCTCTACCCAAACCCACACTATTTCCACCCCTTTTATGTCCTCTCTCGCTCACACACACACTCTGCTTCTTCATGACTCTGTATCTCTCTCTCTCTCTCTCTCTCTCACTCTGCCTCTCTCCCTCTCTGCCCCCATCTCCCCCTCTGCTTCTCCCACTTCCTCTCTGCCTCCCTCTCGCTCTCCCTTCTTCAGCCGTGGCCCCAGTTGTACCAGAGCTGAGCAGTGACATAGACACCAGTAACTTTGACGAGATTAAGGATGACAAAGGCGACGTGGAGACCTTTCCCACACCAAGGGCCTTTGTGGGCAACCAGCTGCCATTCGTGGGCTTCACCTACTTCAAGGAAGACCAGTAAGACTAATTGGTTTCTATCTATTCTAAGATTTAAGATTAGTGTCTATACAGTGTCTGTGTACATTAATGTTAGTGTTATATTTAGCTTCAGCAAGCGTGCCAATTATCTAGGAATCTGTTTTGGTTTTCTAAATTTACATTGGAATGAGTCTGCTGTATGTTTTTAAGGGTGTCTTTGTAAGACTCTGTACTGTGCAGAAAATGCGCTTAAGGTCATGTCTGTGCCTGCGGCTATAGAGAGAGGAAATTAAATAGGGGGAGAGTGAAAGACAAACGGTAGAGTTGTATGTTGAAATGTAACACTATTTTAAGCCAGTCGTACAACGCTGCGTCTGCACTTTACACTGCCTCCTTGTTTCAATAGCCCTTTTAATAAGGCCACTAGGCTCATGATAAAAGTCTGTTCTTATGCTCACGATCATGATCATTGAATGTGAATTGTAGAGCTGGAGTCTGAGCTGGGTCGGTTCTTGGTTGGGCAGGATGTGTTATGGGGCGGGATACGGGCTTGGGTACTCAGAGGGCGAGGAAGGGTTGACATGGCTGGCAGGGCACCTCAGGCAAAGCCAGTTTAAAGACCTATCTCCTCCCTCTCTCTTGCTTCTCCTTCTCCAATAGGCTGCTGAGAGGTGGGAATACAGGGATATCTGTGGAGGACTCTAAAGACTGTAAGGATAGCTCTGAGGAAATAGAGGACAGCATCAAAGGAGAGGTAGGTTGTTGCATTGTTGCGTACGTACATGCATGCATTTGTGGGTTTCTTTGTTTTTAGAACAAAAAGGGAAAATGTGTGCTCAGAAGGGACAAGGCTGACATTTGAGTACAAATTCAATATTGAAATGTTCGGTGCAACGTAGTAGCTCTCAAGACAGACCAAATGGAATACAACACTCAGATAGACAGACATAAATCTCAGACAGACAGATTGAAAAGAACACTGAGACATACTGACTTCTCCGATGACTCAAATACAACCAAGTTCACTCTAGCCTTTTGGGGGCCATAAGCAAGATTTGGTTGCCCCTCCCTACACGTTTTGCCATGGGGCAGAGAGACAATGTTGCAATTTTCCAACACATTTCATGCAATTCTACTCATTTGGCAATGGGGCAGAGATTTTTAAAAACAACAACATTTTTTACAGCTAATTCCCTGTAATTCTACTCATTTTGCCATGAGGTGGAGAGACATTTTTGCAGTTTTAAAGCTAATTACCTGCAATTCTACACATTTTGCTATGACTTATGCCATGTTAATGATATCTGAGGGAAAGTGTCTAACAAATCAATGGGGGACCCCTGGAGGTCAGGGCCGCTGGGCACGTGCCCTAAGTGACTTGTCGGTATTCGCCCATGCTTACTATAAGCTTAAATAGCTCGCGAGACTAACTTACCAATCCAAAAATAATTTGCTGACATGGCTAATTGAGTGACTGTCAGTGACTGACAACAAAATAAAAATGCCTGCAAACTAACTTCCACCTTGTGGGGCAAGCAGCCTGGAGCTCTACGCGACCACTTATGTCGCTTATCCCTGGAGCCGTTTCTGAGTTCACTAAACAGGTGCCTCACAAACCCAACAAAAATACAAGGCCTACCCTGATTAGATGATACTTTATGGGAAGTTATGAAGAAGAGATGCTGTTCTATAACAGTCTCTAAAATGTGCCCTAGATGTTATGTTTTGTCATTTAGAAGATGCTCTTATCCAGAGCGACTTAAAGTAGTAAGTGTTTCATTCTTTTTTTCCTTCTGGTCCCCCATGGGAATCGAACCCACAACCCTGGCGTTGCAAGCACCATGTTCTACCAACTGAGCCACACGGGACCATGTTGACAAACTAATCTATAAAGGACTGAGAAACAAAGTGACAATGAGTCTCAGGAAAGCCAAAGCCAATTTCTTTCTCAATATCATCAATGAAGCAAAAGGGAACAGCAACAAACTCACTGGGAAAGATCACGCTGAGTCTACAATTGAAAGTCAACGGCTTCAGGACAACCGCTCAGTCATCGCACCCACCTTTAATGACTATTTCATTGACTCAGTCCTAGAGCTGGGCCAAAAGACCTGTCCATGATCCCAGCAATGAAAGCCATACCATTTTTTTTGTTGTTGTCCACCAGTGAGGTAAAGGTCAAGAAAATCCTTTCCTTCCTCAAACTCTAAAGCAAAAGATGTGTTTGGTCTGGGAACTGTATTTCTAAAAAAGTACAGTGACAGCCTAACCACCCAAATACCCAGATAGTCAAGTTATCAATGCAAGAAAGTTAATTCCCAAAAGTATGGAAGACAGCCATCTTGAACCCCTGTACATACAGTGGAAGTCGGGAAGTTTACATACACCTTAGCCAAACACATTTAAACCCAGTTTTTCACAATTCCTGACATTTAATTATAGTAAAATTTCCTGTCTTAGGTCAGTCAGGATCACCACTTTATTTTAAGAATGTGAAATATCAAAATAATAGTTGAGATAATTATTTATTTCAGCTTTTATTTCTTTCATCAGATTCCCAGTGGGTCAGAGGTTTACACACTCCATTAGTATTTTTAGCATTGCCTTTAAATTGGTTAACTTGGGTCAAACGTTTTGGGTAGCCTTCCACAAGCTTCCCACAATAATTCGGGTGAATTTTTGCCCATTCCTCCTGACAGAGCTGGTGTAACTGAGTCAGATTTGTAGGCATCCTTGCTTGCACACACTTTTTCAGTTCTGCCCACAAATTTTCTATAGGATTGAGGTCAGGGCTTTGTGATGGCCACTCCAATACCTTGACTTTGTTGTCCTTAAGCCATTTTGCAACAACTTTGGAAGTATACTTGGGGTCATTGTACATTTGGAAGACCCATTTGCGACCAAGCTTTAACTTCCTGACTGATGTCTTGAGATGTTGCTTCAATGCATCCACATAATTTTCCATACCTCATGATGCCATCTATTTTGTTAAGTGCACCAGTCCCTCCTGTATCAAAGCACCCCCACAACATGATGCTGCCACCCCTGTGCTTCACGGTTGTGGTGGTGTTCTTCAGCTCGCGAGCATCCCCTTTTTTCCTCCAAACATAACGATGGTCATCATGTTCAAACAGTTCTATTTATTTCAGCATCTACACAAGGTCCTTTGCTGTTGTTCTGGAATTGATTTGGACCTTTTGCATCAAAGTACGTTCATCTCTAGGAGACAGAATGCGTCTCTTTCCTGAACGGTATGATGGCTGCGTCATGTTGTTTATACTTGCATACTATTGTTTGTAGAGATGAACGTGGTACCTTCAGGCATTTGGAAATTGCTCCCAAGGATGAACCAGACTTGTGGAGGTCTACAAATTTTTTATGAGGTCTTGGCTGATTTCTCTTGATTTTTCCATGATGTCAAGCAAAGAGGCACTGAGTTTCAATGTAGGCCTTGAAATACATCCACAGGTACACCTCCAATTGACTCAAATGTTGTCAATTAGCCTATCAGAAGCTTCTAAAGCCATGACATAATTTTCTGGAATTCTCCAAGCTGTTTAAAGGCACAGTCAACTTTGTGTATGTAATCTTCTGACCCACTGGAATTGTGACACAGTGAATTATAAGTGAAATAAGCTGTCCGTAAACAATTTTGGGGAAAAAAAATCCTTTGGCATGTGTAGCCGATGTGAAATGACTAGCTTGTTAGCGGTGGTGCGCGCTAGTGGCATTTCAATCGGTGATGTCACTTACTCTGAGACCTTGAAGTAGTGGTTCCCCTTGCTCAGCAAGGTCCGTGGCTTTTGTGGAGCGATGGGTGATGATGCTTCGTGGGTGACCATTGTCTGTGTGCAGAGGGTCCCTGGTTCGCGCCTGGGTAGGGGCGAGGGGACGGATTAAAGTTATACTGATATATTGATGCTGTTGACCCGGATCACTATTTGCTGAGGAAAGAGGAGGCGGTCAAAAGGGGGGTGAGTGTAGCCGATGTGAAATTGCTAGCTAGTTAGCGGTGGTGCACGCTAGTGGCGTTTCAATCGGTGACGTCACTTGCTCTGAGACCTTGAAGTAGTGGTTCCCCTTGCTCTGCAAGGGATGCGGCTTTTGTGGAGCGATGGGTAACGATGCTTTGAGGGTGACTGTTTCGTGCCCAGGTCGGGGTGAGGGGATGGACGTAAAGTCTATACTGTGCACACAGTAGATGTCTTAACCGACTTGCCAAAACTATAGTTTGTTAAAAATAAATGTGTGGAGTGGTTGAAAAATGAGTTTTAATGACTCCAACCGAAGTGTATGTAAACTTCCGACTTCCGACTGTAAATCTGGAGACCAGCAGGAAGTGCGCAACAACCGGCCTATCAGTATAATCCCGTCATATCTAAGGTGGCTTAAAAAGTTGTAGGAACAGCTCACAGCACCACTGAATAAAGGGCCGGTCCCTCTTGCAGTTTTGGTTTAAGGTGAACCACTCAGCATGTTGTTAACGTCAACCAAAACTCTCCAGTTTCAACCTCTCCCAAAATGCTATTGACTGTGGTTCAGCCTACATATCAATGATCTTCCTTCTGTATGCCAGGGAGTGGAGATCCAAATGTACATTGACAACACGGTCATCTACATCCATGGAAAGTGTGCTGAACAAGTGGCTGCCAAGTTAGCATCAGTTATGGAGAATGTTTCACAATGGTTCAATGACTCCTGTCTCACCCTAAATGTGGGGAAAACAGTGTCCATGTATTTATGTCAATCAAAAGCAGCAGGTCTTTCCCGACATCCTCATACATGTCCAAAAAATCTAAACTGTTTCAGAATTCAATACCTTGGTATAATCCTAGAGCCCTCCCTCACATTAAATAAAACACATAAAAGAAATTACCAACACAATCCAATATAGCCAAGCCAATTTCCTGTTCATCAGAAATGCTTTCTCCCATCGAGGCTTCCAGAAAATTCTTGTATGCTTTGGTTTTCTCCCCATCTCTCCTACTGCATCACCAGCTGGTTACAAGCATGTGACACATCCCTGAAACCAGTGGTGTAAAGTACTTAAGTAAAAGTATGTTTACATTTTTGAACTTTTAAAAGTATTTTTGAACTTTTACTTCATTACGTTCATTTGAAAAAAACATTGTACTTTTTACTCCATACATTTTGCCGGACACCCAAAAGTACTTATTACATTTTGAATCCTTAACAGGATGGGAAAATGGTCCAATACACACACTTATCAAGATAATTCCCTACTGCCTCTGATCTGGCGGACTCCCTAAACACAAATGTTTCATTTGTAAATTATGTCTGAGTGTTGGAGATAGCCCCTGCCTATCCATACATCTAAAAAACAAGAAAATGGTCCATCTGGTTTGCTTAATATAAGACATTTGAAATGATTTATACTTTTACTTTTGATACAGAAGTGTATTTTGACAATTACATGTACTTTTGATACATAAGTGCATTTCAAACTAAATCATTTTTTACTTTTACTCAAGCAATATTTTACTGGGTGACTTCACATACTTGAGTCTTGAGTTTTCTGTTAAGGTATCTTTACTTTCACTCAAGTATGATAATTGGCTACTTTTTACACCACTGCGTGAAACCTCTCAAATCACTCTACAAAGGAGTACTGAAAATATTGGACAAAAAACACGTCACTACTACCGCTGCAATATAATCACAAAGTTCAACTTGTTTTGTTTTTACAACGTAATTCTGTTCTCAGATATCAGCTTGGTTTACAAGATAACTCACAATCTAACACTTCCACCCCCGAGGGTCTTTGTAAACCTCTGCTCCGATCAAAATAGCAGGGTAACAATAACTTCCACCAGGGGGGACTGTAGCCTCCCCAAACGGTCCACCACCTTTCCACAATCAACCTTCTCATTCAAAGCAGCTAAGAAATGGAATGGTCTCCCCTCTGCTTTGAAAACATGTAGCAGCATCCAAGCGTTCTTGACTGAGATAGTTTTTTGTTTGTTTATAAAGTCCAATCAGTCAGGAACTTATTGATTTGAACTGATTTGAACACCATACTGACATTTATTGCAACAGAAGTAAATATTAGTGAAGTAGTAAATATGCAGGTTTAATTTAATTATGTGCAATAACTGGGCAATGTACAATACTTCCTTTTTATTAAGGTATATTGGTATATTACCATTTCTATCCAATAGCAATGTGTTTCTCTGTGCAATATTTTGACTTCTTTGTTGAAACTCCTCTATGTCCTGATTTCTGTGGGTTTTGTTTACTGTATGATGTAGAATTCACCTATGTCTAGATGTTTTAGGGACTACAGATAGAAATGAGCTATTAGCTCAATCTGGTGCGACATGTTTTCTCAGTACTTATTTTTTTGGTGTGCATTGTCCCTGCCAAATAAAAACATTATACCTTTTTTAAATTAAAATAATAAATATAACTCTCAGATAAACAAAATAGAACTTTCAGACAGAAGATATAGAACTGTCATACAAAATACAACTATCAGAAGTAACAAATGGAACTCTCAGACAAAGTTAAACTCCTACAGATAGACAAAATAGAACGCTCAGGCAGACAGACAAACTAGAACTCTCAGGGTACCCTCAGGGCTCACCCACAACCCTAACGCAATGGTAAATAATAGTATGGTGGCACTATAGGTCCAGGGGTGTGTCAGAAATATTTTCACTGTGGGAATTATGGGCGCGAAAGGGCTGGTGGTGGCGCGAAAGGGCTGGGCTTTGATGAATAAATCAATTGGAGGCTTGACCCCTCACAGGCCCATCAGAACGTGTTCCGTGGCTAAATATTTGGTTTCTCCAAGTTGTGTACTTGCGGTCTTTTATGTATTATGTTGTCATCAACTCCAATTTGAATGTTAGTCCGTTATAGCCTAGTTTGTTAAATAGTCTACAGCAGTAACGGGCAACATTGATGTGGGTGGGGGCCACAAACCAGCCTTAGTTTTTAAACCAGCCTTAGTTATAACCTATAGTCCTAGAGTATGGGGAGACTATGGAGGGTTTGGTTTTTAGTCGTATGAAACAGAAAAGCAATTGTTACAGGAAAATAAGTTCTAAATGCAAGGGTCACCAGCATCATCCCATCTCTCGTTTCACGATGGACATATGGACATGGGTAGCCTACGTGGAAGGGTTTTTACACACGTCCACAACAGGAGCTGGCTAAAATAATGTAGGCCTTCACAATGCAAAGAAAAAAAGGGGATTTCTGGCTCACTGTTTTGCTGCTCCCAAACTTGATCTTTTAATAAAGCTTTGGTGATTTAAGATGTATTTCAAAGCAGTCTCACAGGTCAAATCCTTTATTGATAGACTTGGCTTCTTGGTGAACGCATTGGGCAGGACAAAAGGGAGGCTATTTGCTTGGTTTTGAAACCAAATTAAACCAAATGGGGAAAAAAAACATGAGTTTTTTTAAATGTTTATTAATACGAGTGTTACCAGCACAAAAATCACATCTCCTCTCTTGTTCCATGGGCATTAGGGCATTGTGCATCACAGGATAGGCTGCGCTTCGTCTCACAAAATCCATGCCGTTACCAACCTCGTTACCGCCAAGACCTTTTTTCATTGTTCTGAAATGGTCCGTTTTTTTTCTTCAGAAAGACAGACACAATAGAACTATCTGACAGACAGACCAGAACTCTAATACAGACTAAATATAATTATATCTGACAGACATATTGACACTTGAGTGTGCATCTGGTGAGCTCCATGTTAGTGTGTACTTGTTAACTCTCCTCCACTACTCTTTTATTCCCGATCAGCTACAAAATAAACTCCATTGTCTGGAGGAGCAGCTCAACCATGAGATGCAGGCCAAAGACGACCTCGAGCACAAGTGCAAGTATGGCTCACCTCAGAACACACACACACACAAGCACACACACCACACACACACACACTCACACATGCTCTTCTCTCCCCAGGACTACCACTAGCCGTCTAGAGAAGCTGGTCAAAGAGATCGACGAGGAGGTGAGTCTAGCGATGTTCAATAGATTTATTAATGGTCAGTAATGTTTTGACTATGCACATCATGCATGAACCCTTCCCTGTCCCTGTAGATGAACAGCAGGCAGAGAGTGGAGTCATCGCTGAGGCAGCTGGAGAGAGAGAGGGACCCTGCTGCAGCACCAGAGTGCTGAGAACCTCCGCAAGGTGGAGATGGAGGCAGGCAGGAAACGCAGCCTCGAGAATGAGCGTAAGCTAAGCCCAGTATACTGATTATAATGAGTTTGTAATTAGCTTATAATGCATTAAAATACTTGTCATAAGCATTGGCTCTTGTTTTATTATCACTTTACAGTGATCCTGACTGTTACTTGCATTTGTGTAATTTTAACATTCCTTCACAGATACCATAACAAGGGCTTGTGCATGCTTATAACAAATCAAGACATTTTATCTGTTGGCTTTAATGCCAGGCACCACAACCTAATATTGTTTTTCTTTTTAAAATCATATCACAATACATTTTTACCAGTTAAATGACACAAATATAATACTTTTTATGTACAATATGCAAATTATGTGATATCTTATTAAATATGCACATATTTACATATCACACATACATTTTTCTGGACACTGGATGAAGTCAGCCTAAATATGTTGGTTTCATTTTGTTTAGACACTCCAGGACTAGATTAATTCAGAAGAGATTATGGATAAATACTTTTTTCCATCTTTCCATCTGTAAAATTCTAAAGCCATTTTTGGCAAATTGTTCCAAGGAAATGTTATCAAGAATAAAAATGTGGCAACATATCAACAATTCCCTCTGAGTAAATCTGGAGAATATATCTAAGGATAACTAGACAAAGTGTGGTGACTGTAGATTATTCTGAAACTGAGAAAAATGTGAATTTGTGAATTTAGCCTATCAATCGCCAAATGCCTATTCACAATCTCTTCAAAGTAAGTTACTTCATAGTCCAGTTTCTAACATTCTCTATAAAATGGGCTTGACAATAGTGTGTGATTAAATGTAGTGAGCTTTTAAATTATAGATGTATGTCCAGGTAAAAGTTGTTACAATTCATGAAATGTTGATTACGGTGGTTTGATAAAATAATATGCATTTATATTATGTTTGTTTACTTTTTGAAGGTACTCATTAAAGGACCAAAATACCAAAAACATCTCAAAATTAATTAGTAACATTAGATGCAAAACTAAAATTTTAGCCTGTGGTGCCTAGCCATTAAAGATATTTTTTGTTTTATATATATATATATATGCCATTTAGCAGACGCTTTTATCCAAAGCGACTTACAGTCATGTGTGCATACATTCTACGTTTTGTTTCGTTCCGCTTCTGACCAGCAAAATAAAGTTCTGAACCGATTCGAACCCTAAAAAAGTACCGGTTCATATTGTTCTTTTCTGTTAGGTTTTTAAACTGTAAAATCAACCTCTCTTTTTTTACATTTAGCTAATGAAATTACTTCACCAATCAGTGCAGATAGAGCAGGCAAGCTAGTTGTTTACATGTGTGACCGGACAGACGAGTGGAGCCTATGGCGCAAGATGTGCCTGAAATGTAACTATGCTTAAAGTAACCTTAACTAGCATTAAAAAGTGAATTCCCCCCGGTGCACATTTAGTTTTTTGCCCTAGCACTACACAGCTGATTCAAATAACCAACTCATCACCAAGCTTTGAGTATTTTAATCCATTCCATCACCATGTCTAGTAAACGACCAGCTTGAAGAGCTGAAGAGGAGGAACCAGAACTCTCAGCTCTCCAACGAGAAGAACATCCAGCTGCAGAGACAGGTGAGGGAGAGCAAGCTTGTATGCATGTGTTCCTTTGAATAAGTATGCTTCACTATCTTGTGATTTTTCAGATCACAGAAATGTTTTTTTTGCTTTCTTAACCCAACCTCTTGAGAAACACACACACACACAAACTCCACGAGGGGATGTAAGCTTGGGTGCCTTGCTCAAGGGAACAACTGACAAGAGATGGCTTCTAAAATACCAAGAATATATGATAGCCGACCAGGAATGGACTGACTACTTTCACTTTATTGAATAAAAAAATGAAGAAATTAACATCATACAAATTGCATTGAAAATAGCATAAGAAAACACTTCAGCTTTTTCTTATTTATTTCTCGATTGGGAAACTATTGATAAAAATGTATCGTTATAAATGATACTTTAAAAACATTTAAGAACAACAGTTATTGTACAGTCGGACAGCAGCGGTAGAGTGGCATTTCTCAGGCGGTTCCTTCTCTCCCTCTATATCTCTCAGCTGGAGGAGGCGACAGCGGTGCTGGTTGACGAGCAGGAGGCGGCGGGGCGGCTGCGGAGGAGCCAGTCAGAGGCCCAGAAGCAGGCCCAGGCCCTGGAGTTCAACCTCAGGGAGCTGGTGGACAACTGCACCCAGCTGGAGAATGCCAAGATGGGCCTGGAGCAGCAGCTTATGGGTCTGCAGGCCGACCTGGAGGCCGAGAGGCAGGACCGCAGCCTAGGGACAGAGATTATACTGGACCTGCAGGGTGAGACTGGGGATGAGGTTACATCACTTTAAAGTAAAGTAAAGTAAAAGTGCAAACTCTTTACTGACTCTATTGTCCCCATGGGGAATTTTGTTTCAGTGTCATGTACACGTTTAAATAGAAAACAAATTGACAATACAACTTTCATAACAGTTACATACCAATAAAAAGAGACTAGCCTGCTGGCCTTACTGGGTCGATAGGAACATTAGCCTGAGCTATTTAGGTAGGATATCACACCTGGCACAAATGATTGTCTCGTTCTGTTTTTCCTGCTGAGGGGTGCCCTATACCTGCGCGCAGAGGGGAGTAGTTCAAGTCCGGGTACAGGGGGTGACTTGGGTCTAAAATTATTTTGTGAGCCTTGCGGTGGGCCCTGACCTTAAAGATCTCATCCAGGCCTGTCTGTTTGACTCCATGTACCTTGCTTGCTGTGGTGATGCTCCTTCTCAGCATATTTCTCTGGCTGACAGTGGCATTACCAAACCAACAAACAATACAACATGTTAAAATGCTCTCAATGAAAGGTATGTAAAAGATTGGCTCTTTTTGTAGATCAGGTCTGTACATTTACTCCACTGAAGCGTATTGTCCAAGAGGACACCCAGATATATGTATTCCTCTACAATTTATATGTTCTGACCTCTGATAGATGTTGCAGAGGTACAGTTGAAGTCGGAAGTTTACATACACTTAGGTTGTAGTCATTAAATCTCGTTTTTCAACAACTCCACAAATTTCTTGTTAAACAAACTGTAGTTTTGGCAAGTTGGTTAGGACATCTACTTTGTGCATGACACAAGTCATTTTTCCAACAATTGTTTACACATAGATTATTTCATTTATAATTCACTGTATCAAAATTCCAATGGGTCAGAACTTTACATACACTAAGTTGACTGTGCCTTTAAACAGCTTGGAAAATTCCAGAAAATGATGTCATGGCTTTAGAAGCGTCTGATAGGCGAATTGATATCCTTTGAGTCAATTCGAGGTGTACCTGTGGATGTATTTCAAGGCCTACTTTCTAACTCGGTGCCTCTTTGCTTGGCATCATGGGAAAATCAAAAGAAATCAGCTAAGATCTCAGAAAATAAATTGTCTGCTTCATCCTTGGGAGCAATTTTCAAATGCCTGAAGGTACCACGTTCATCTGTACAAACAATAATACGCAAGTATAAACACCATGGGACCATGTAGCCGCCATTCCGCTCAGGAAGGAGACACGCTCTGTCTCCTAGAGATGAAAGTACTTTGGTGCGAAAGGTGCAAATCTATCTAAGAACAACAGCAAAGGACCTTGTGAAGATGCTGGAGGAAACAGGTACAAAAGTATCTATATCCACAGTAAAACGAGTCCTATATCGACATAACCTGAAAGGCCGCTCAGCAAGAAAGAAGACACTGCTCCAAAACCGCCATAAAAATGCCAGACTATGGTTTGCAACTGCACATGGTGTCCTCTGGTCTGATGGAGAAAAAAATAGAACTGTTTGGTAATAATGACCATCATTATGTTTGGAGGAAAAGGGGGATGCTTGCAAGCCGAAGAACCCCATCCCAACCGTGAAGCACGGGGGTGGCAGCATCATGTTGTGGAGGTGCTTTGCTGCAGGAGGGACTGATGCACTTCACAAAATGGATGGCATAATGAGGAAGGGGAATTATGTGGATATATTGAAGCAACATCTCAAGACATCAGTCAGGAAGTTAAAGCTTGGTCGCAAATGGGTCTTCCAAATGGACATTGAACCCAAACATACTTCCAAAGTTGGGGCAAAATGGCTTAAGGACAACAAAGTCACGGTATTGAAATGGCCATCACAAAGCCCCGACCTCAATCCTATAGAAAATTGTGTGTGACTCAGTTACACCAGCTCTGTCAGGAGGAATGGGCCAAAATGTACAAACTTATTGTGGGAAGCTTGTGGAAAGCTACCCCTAAACAATTGACCCAAGTTAAACAATTTAAAGGCAACGTTACCAAATACTAATTGAGTGTATGTAAACGTCTGACCCACTGGGAATGTGATGAAAGAAATAAAAGCTTAAATAAATCATTCTCTCTATTTTTCTGACATTTTATATTCTTAAAATAAAGTGGTGATCTACCTGACCAAAGATAGGGAATTTTTATTAGGATTAAATGTCAGAAATTGTGAAAAACTGAGTTTAAATGTATTTGGCTAAGGTGTATGTAAACTTCCGACTTCAACTGTGGGTGTTGTATACTTCCTGAAGTATATGCACCTGCTCTTTAGTCTTGTTGGTATTGAAGACCAAGTGTGATTTGTCACACCACTCTACAAAGTCATTTAGGACCCGGCCATGGTGTTCCTTGTCATCATACAAGAGGATGATCAAGGCAGTGTCATCAGCGAACTTAATGAGGTGCCTGTCAGGATGGGAACTATTACAACTATTAGTGTACACGATATACAGGAGTGGGGATGAAGCACATCCCTGGTGAGAGCCTGTGTTGGTGGTGTGTATGTCTGACACGTGGGGGCCTATTTTGACTCACTGTGACCTCTGGCTCAGGAAGTCCGACAGCCGCAAAACCATAACCCCATCTCAGGAGAAGTCCCGAATGAGTCTCTGTGGCAGAATGTAAGGCTGGATTGTGTTGAAGGCAGAAGAAAAGTCAACAAACAAAATCCTGACATGGGATTTAGCTCACTCTAGATGTCTATAGAATCAAATTTATTTCAAATCAAATTGATTTAAATAGCCCTTCTTACATCAGCTGATATATCAAAGTACTGTACAGAAACCCAGCCTAAAACCCCAAACAGCAGGCAATGCAGGTGTAGAAGCACGGTGGCTAGGAACAACTCCCTAGAAAGGCCAAAACCTAGGACCATGTTGAGAAGAGTAAGAATGGCATCATCCACTCCTCTGCTTCGCTGTAAGACTAACTGAAACGGGTCAAGGAGCTTCTGGGTGGCGCTGAGAACATGACTTCTCACAAGTTTCTCAAGGCATTTCATTACTAAGGATGTCAAGGCGGCAGGGCGGTAGTCATTCAGTACAGAGGGATTTGATGCTTTAGGAATGGGTATAATTATTGAGTTTTTCCACAATACTGGTACGTGTTGCTGGTCGAGCGAAGATTGGAACATGTCTGTAAAAACACCAATTGTTCAGCACAGTGCTTTAACACATGTCCACTTATTTTGTCTGGGCCTGGGCTTTTGTGTGCGTTACATCCCCTGAACAACATCAAAACGTCAGCCTGTTTGACAACCCTCATGTCTCCCAAGGTCAGCACAGGGTTTTTCTCCTGTCTTTGTGGGGGGTGTTAGCCATGGATTTAATCCCTTGCCAGGCCACCCTTGAGTTTGCTTAGTAGAAGGTCCTCTGCACCCTTTGCTTACATGCCTCCTTGTCCACTGGTATCTTTCTTTTGATCTCACGTTGCACATCTCTTAAAGCATGTCTATCACCCTCAGCATAAACCGCCTTCTTCCTATTAAGTAGTGATTTTATATATTTTTTTGATACCCAAGGCTTATTGTTAGGGAGGATTTTACAGGTTTTAGTCGGCACAACTGACTCGACACAGAAGTTTACAACTCAAATACCTCCCACATAGGACAGTCAAAACACCCCTGGAGACAAGTGATACGGTTGTCGTTTCAGATTTGGACAGGTTGAACTGTGGGTTTAACTGTGGGCACTTTGGAACCATTCCGTTGGTTCCATTGTGACATGAGGGGCAGAGTTTTGCACTTTTGGAACCATTCCATTGGTTATATTACATTAAGCATGTTTAACCAAGCATAAATAGGACCCAGGTCTGCCTGGGAGCAAGTCACCCTTATAGATGGACTCTGTTTTGGAAAATTTGGTAACATCTTTGCGTTCATTCAGGGGAGGCCGCTACATGATTTCCGAAAGGACCATTTGAAACAGGCCTATGTCGGCCTTCCTCATCTGCGATTAGATTACAAGATCAGAAAAAAACTATGTGCCCCAGAATTGTTTTTCCGCCACACCATTCTGGGACCTGTGGTGCCACCTCTGCCTCACAGATACCTCAAAACGATACCAATCTCTGTCTCTCTCACTCCCTTTCTCCCTATTTCTGTACCTGTGTTTCTCCATGTCATTTTCTCTCTCGCTTTCTCCACCTTTACTCTTGTCCCTACTTCCCTCACTCTCTCTCTCTCGTTGTTCTTTATCTTCCCTCTCTCTCAGGGCATATCCAGGGTCTGGAGGCGGAGGTGAAGCATGTGAAGGGTTCTCTCTCCAATTCACAGATGGAGAAGAGGCAGCTACAGCATAGGCTCACTGACATGGAAAAGGTAAGAGGGCTGGGTCGTGAAACATTAGGCACCAAACGGAAGACAATTGACTGAAACAGCGAAGGCCTACCTGGACCTGTCCAATCGTAAACTTTTATTGTTTTCTGTTGCAAAATATGCCAAGATGGACACATCTCTGCACTTCACTGGGAAGACTTACTCTACATAACACTCAATATGTTCCTATCAAAGGGCAAGATACAGTGCATTCAGAAAGTTACTTTTTCCACATTTAGTTTTGTTACAAAGTGGGGTTAAAATGTTTTTAATTCATTTTTGGTGCGGAAATTATCTCAGGAACATCCAATGTCGTATTGGTAAGCAACTCCCGTGTATATTTGGCCTTGGGTTTTAGTTTATTGTCCTGCTGAAAGGTGAATTTGTCTCCCAGTGTCTGTCGGAAACCAGACTGATCTAGGTTTTCCTCTATGATTTTTCCTGTGCTTAGCTCTATTCCGTTTCTTTTTATCCTTAAAAAAAACCTCCCTAGTCCTTGTCGATGACAAGCATACACATAACATGATGCAGCCACCACCATGCTTGAAAACATGAAGAGTGGTACTCAGTGATGTTGTGTTGGATTTTCCCCAAACAACCCTTTGTATTCAGGACAAAAAGTTTATTTCTTTGCAGTATTACTTTAGTGCCTTATTACAAACAGAATGCATACTTTGGATTTTTTTAAATTCTGTACAGGCTTGCTTATTGTCACTCTGTCAATTAGGTTAGTATTGTGGAGTAACTGCAATGTTGTGGATCCATCCTCATTTTTCTCATATCAAAGCCATTAAACTTACTTTTTTTTAAATCACCATTGGCCTGAGTGGTTTCCTTCCCCTCCGGCAACTGTTAGGAAGGACGCCTGTACCTATGGACATTCCCTCGGGGACATTCTACCCCCCCCCCTCATTTATGATTGTTACAGTTGTAAATATGTATTTATTATTATTGGTATTATTGTCACTTCTATTTTTGACCTGCACTGTTGGAGTTTGGAGCTTAAGCATTTCACTGTACCCTGCAATTACATCTTCGACCCTGTGCATGTGACTAATAAAGTCATCTAGTCTAATCTCACTGGGTGCATTGATACACCATCCAAAGTGTAATTAATAACTTCACCATGCTCAAAGGGATATTAAATGTCTGTTTTTTTTTACCCATCTACCAATTGGTGCCCTTCTTTGCAAGGTATTGGAAAACCTCCCTGGTCTTTGTGGTTGAATCTGTGCTTGAAATTCACTGTTTGACTGAGGGACCTTACAGATAATTGTATGTGTGGGTGGGGTGCAGAGATGAAAATCATGTTAAACACTATTATTTCATAGAGTGTCAATACATCTTATAATGTGACTTGTTAAGCCAAATTTTACTCCCGAACTTATTTAGGCTTGTATAACAAAGGGGTTGAATAATTAGAGACTCAAGACATTTCAGTTTTTAAAATTCTTAAAACATAATTACACTTTCACATTGTGGGGGTATTGCAGGGTCCCCCAACTGGTAGCCCGTGGGACGAATTTGGTCCGCGGGTTGTTTTTTTTGGCACCCCAAGTTTTCTGAGCCAAATTTAAAAAATATGTAAGTGTTTTTGGGGGGGATTTTGATTGCTGGACATAAAAGACTGTAAAAAACTCCAGGAAATCAGCTCCAAGTGATTTAAAGAAATCTGTTCCCAGGCATTACCACGCATAATAGAGAGACACGTGATTGTATACAAATGTGCGCAAGGTTTGAAATGATTATGTTTTAGTCAAACATTCTATCTGTTTGGGCTTCTTGCGGTCAATTTGCAGTCAACAAATGATTTGTAATTATGTTCCGGCCCCCCTACCATCTGCTCCAGAAAAATATTGACCCACGGCTGAATCTAGTTGATGATCCCTGGGGTATTGGGTGTAGATCAGTGACACAATTTAATATTTAAAAAATTCAAGCTGTAACACAACAAAATGTGGAAAAGTCAAGGGATGTGAATACTTTCTGAAGGCACTGTAGATCTTCTATTGATATATTAGATCTAATTATCTCAAGTCCTCTTAGATCTCTCACAGTGGCAATCAATTTGGTATTGGGCAGCTGTCCCCTCTTTATCCTGAGACACACATACACAGCTGACCTTTGACCTCTGGTTGGGTCCATTAGGAGAAGAGCAACCAGGAGATTGACCTGGCGTTCAAGCTCAAGTCACTGCAGCAGAGCTTTGACGCGGAGCGGGCAGAGCACAAGGTCACCAAGACACGCCTGGCTGACAAGAACCAGATCTACGAGTCCATCGAAGAAGCCAAGTCTGAGGCCCTGAAAGGTGAGGGGGGAGAAAGGGTAGAGTTGTTTGGGAATTGATAGATTAGTGAAATGGAGCATAAGAGAAACATATATGTTACAACAAGAAGCAGGGGGAAAATGTGCCTCACCTAGTGAGTATGTGTCACTGCCAATAATGACAATCTGGATAAACGTGTTGGCTCAAACAGGACTTTTCAAACCTCTCCTCTGGGACCCCCAGCTGTTCCATCTATCCTAGCACTTCTGAATCAACTTGTCAACTAATCACCAAGTCCTTGAATAGGTGAATAAGATCAGCTAGTTCAGGTCTGCAACAGAATTGGGAAACATCTGGCGTCCATATTATACAATTGTCTATTATTATCATAACATTGTCTACTTCTTACGTTTGTGAGGGATGGAGCGGACGCTGCAGGAGGAGCGGAGCCACAAGCTGCAGTTGGAGTCCAGGCTGCTGCACCTGGAGAAGGAGCACTCCATGCTGGACGGTGACTACAAGCAGGCTGAGCACAAGCTGGACGAGCTGCGCACGCACAAGGACAAACTCGCTGAGGAGGTGTGTGTGTGGGGGGGTTCAGGGTTGTATGTATGTGTGTGTGTGTGTGTGTGTGTGTGTGTGTGTGGGGAGGGGGACAAGTCTCTGATTGTCTCTACATTCATTATTTGTGTGAGAGAGTGTGTCTTTATTTGTGTGTTTCGGGAAGATTTCTCTCTGTCTGTTCTATTAGCTGCAAGAACAGGTCTTGGTGCTGTCTTTACCCAAAACTAACCTCATCATCTCTCACTCTCTCACACTCATTCACTCTCACACTGTCTCATTTCTCCTCACTCAAGGTGAAGAACCTGAGCCTGTGTATGGAGCAGGAGGAGAAAAAGCGCATGATGAGCCAGAACGACCTGAATGTCCAGACCCAGCAGGTGACTGCTCTGTGCTCCTCGGAGAAGCAGCTGAAGCAGGAACTTAACCATCTGCTAGATATGAAGCACAGCCTGGAGAAACAGAACCAGGAGCTACGCAGGTAGAGGGGATAACGCGAGCACACACACATACTTTATAAACACATATGCACAGTCGAGCTGGCTTTGGAAAGGATTCAGATCCCTTGACTTTTTCCACCTTTTGTTAGGTTACAGCCTTAGTCAAACGTTTATTAAATTGTTTTGTTCTTCATCAATCTACACACAATAACTTATTTACATAATGTTCAGACCCTTTGCTATGAGACTTGACATTGAGCATAGGTGATCATCCTTGAGATGTTTCTACAACTTGAGTGGAGTCCACCTGTGGTAAATTCAATGGATTGGACATGATTTGGAAAGGCACCCACCGGTCTATATAAGATCCCACAGTTGATAGTGCATGTCAGAGGAAAAACCAAGCCATTAAGTTGAAGGAATTTTCCGTAGAGCTCCAAGACAGGATTGACAGGAGGCACAGATCTGTGGAAGGTTACCAAACATTTCTGCAGCATTGAACGTCCCAAAAACAACACAGTGGCCTCCATAATTCTTAAATAGAAGAAGTTTGGAACCACCAAGACAGGGAGGTGACAAAGAACTCGATGGTCACTCTGACAGAGCTCTAGAGTTCCACTGTGGAGATGGGAGAACCTTCCAGAAGGACAACCATACTCTGCAGCACCCTACCAATCAGGCCTTTATGGTAGAGTTGCTAGACAGAAGCCACTCCTCAGTAAAAGGCACATGACAGCCCGCTTGGAGTTTGCCAAAAGGCACCTAAAGACTCTGACCATGAGAAACAAGATTCTCTGGTCTGATGTAACCAAGATTGAACTCTTCGGCCTGAATGCCAAGCATCACGTCTGGAGGAAACCTGGTGGCCTCCCAACGGTGAAGCATGATGGTGGCAGCATCATGCTGTGGGGTGTTTTTTAGCGGCAGGGACTGGGAGACTAGTCAGGATTTAGGCAAAGATGAACGGAGCAAAGTACGGAGAGATCCTTAATGAAAACCTGCTCCAGAGTGCTCAGGACCTCAAACTGGGGCGAAGGTTCACCTTCCATCAGGACAACAACCCTAAGCACACATGCAAGACAAAGCAGGAGTGGCTTCAGGACAAGTCTCTGAATGTCTTTGAGTGGCCCAGCCAGAGCCCGGACTTGAACTTGATCGAACATCTCTGGAGAAAACTGAAAATAGCTGTGCAGCAACACTCCCCATCCAACCTGACAGAGCTTGAGAGGATCTGCAGAGAAGAATAGGAGAAACTCCCCAAATACAGGTGTGCCAAGCTTGTAGTGTCATACCCAATAAAACTTGAGGCTGTAATTTCTGCAAAAGGTGCTTCAACAAAGTATTGAGTAAAGTGTTTGAATAATTATGTAAATGTCATATCTCCTTTTTTTTCAAATAAATTTGCAAACAATTACAAAAAATGGTTTTTGCTTTGTCATTATGGGCTATTGTGTGTAGGTTGCTGAGGAGTTGTATATATTTAATCCATTTTAGAATAAGGCTGTAACGTAACTAAATGTGGGAAAAGTCCAGGAGTCTGAATACTTTCCAAAGGCACTGTATGTGTGTGTGAGAGAGAGGTTGTGATGGCCAATCGATGTTACTCATCATTAGGTATCATTTCTGCCTTCCCCAGGCACTACATGTTGGGAGTTGTGTGTTGTTTGTTTTAGATTGATTTGACATGGCAGTGATTGACAGTCCTTTTCCCCAATCACAGGGAGAGACAGGAGACTGACGGACAGCTGAAGGAGATGAAGGACCAGCTGGAAGCTGAACAGTATTTCACGGTACTGTTGACTTCTAGTCACTCTCCCAATGTGTGGAAAGATTTTCCCCAAAATCCCAGGTTTACCAGAAATCCTGGTTAGAATACTGCTGGGAATTTTTGTAAAGTTACCAGAGTTTTTGCAACCCTAAGAAAGACTATATTTAGAGTGTTTGCTATGTCCCAAATGGCACCCTATCCCTATTGACCCTGGTCAAAAGTAATGCACTACATAGGGAATAGCGTGCCATTTGGGACATATATGTGGCAAAAAAGTATTTCGTCAGCCACCAATTGTGCAAGTTCTACCACTTAAAAAGATGAGAGAGGCCTGTAATTTTCATCATAGATACACTTCAACTCTGACAGACAAAATGAGAAAATAAATCCAGAAAATCACATTGTAGGATTTATTTATAAATGTATTTGCAAATTATGGTGGAAAATAAGTATCTCAATACTTTGTTATATAGCCTTTGTTGGCAATGACAGAGGTCAAACGTTTTCTGTAAGTTTTCACAAGGTTTTCACACACTGTTGCTGGTATTTTGGCCCATTCCTCCATGCAGATCTCCTCTAGAGCAGTGATCTTTTGTGGCTGTTGCTGGGTAACACAAACACAAACTCCCTCCAAAGATTTTTTATGGGGTTGAGATCTGGAGACTGGCTAGGCCACTCCAGGACCTTGAAATGTTACGAAGCCACTCTTTCGTTGCCCGAGCGTTGTGTTTGGGATCATTGTTATGCTGAAAGACCCAGCCACGTTTCATTTTCAACGCCCTTGCTGATGGAAGGAGGTTTTCACTCAAAATCTCATGATACATGGCCCCATTCATTCTTTCCTTTACACGGATCAGTCGTCCTGGTCCCTTTGCAGAAAAACAGCACCAAAGCATGATGTTTCCACCCCCATGCTTCACAGTAGGTATGGTGTTCTTTGGATGCAACTCAGCATTCTTTGTCCTCCAAACAAGACGAGTTGAGTTTTTACCAACAAGTTATATTTTGGTTTCATCTAATCATAGGACATTCTCCCAATCTTCTTCTGGATCATCCAAATGCTCTCTAGCAAACTTCAGACGGGCCTGGACATGTACTGGCTTAAGCAGGGGGACACGTCTGGTACTGCAGGATTTGAGTCCCTGGCGGCGTAGTGTGTTACTTATGGTAGGCTTTGTTACTTTGGTCCCAGCTCTCTGCAGGTCATTCACTAGGCCCCACGTGTGGTTCTGGGATTTTTGCTCACCGTTCTTGTGATCATTTTGACCCCATGGGGTGAGATCTTGCGTGGAGCCCCAGACCGAGGGAGATTATCAGTGGTCTTGTATGTCTTCCATTTCCTAACAATTGCTCCCACAGTTGATTTGTTAAACCAAGCTGCTTACCTATTGCAGATTCAGTCTTCCCAGCCTGGTGCAGGTCTACAATTTTGTTTCTAGTGTACTTTGACAGCTCTTTGGTCTTGGCCATAGTGGAGTTTGGAGTGTGACTGTTTGAGGTTATGGACAGGTGTATTTTATACTGATAACAATTTCAAACAGGTGCCATTAATACAGGTAACGAGTGGAGGACAGAGGAGCCTCTTAAAGAGGAAGTTACAGGCCTGTGAGAGCCAGAAATCTTGCTTGTTTGTAGGTGACCAAATACTTATTTTCCACCATAATTTGCAAATAAATTCATTAAAAATCCTACAATTTGATTTTCTGGATTTTTTTCTCATTTTGTCTGTCATAGTTGAAGTGTACCTATGATGAAAATTACAGGCCTCTCTCATCTTTTTAAGTGGGAGGACTTGCACAATTGGTGGCTGACTAAAACTTTTTTGCCCCACTGTATGATAGTCGGTGTGTGTTGACGTGGATGTCCTCTGTGCCAGACCCTGTACAAGACCCAGATCCGGGAGCTGAAGGAGGAGTGTGATGAGAGGAACAAGCTGTATAAGGACATTCTGCAGAGACTGGAGGAGTACCAGGAGGAAAGGTACCTGAAACTCAATTATATCTTTGTTCACACCACTGAGCCCAGCTGTACTGCACTGGCATGGTTACACATCCATTGTAGTTGCTGAACCCATTCTGGAAAGAAGCACTTCTAACAAGCTCTTGGAGATTAGTGGCATTAGCACAAAGTTAATCTCTCATGGACAGACTACGTAAACATACATGGTACCACTTGTGTTTAAGTAGTCTGTCCACAGGTGATTAGCTGTAGCCTCATGTAATAATGTGTTTCATCCTTATCATGGCGAAATGATAGCCTGACAATAATGCAGGTAATGTGATCAGAGCGTAACCTAACCTCTTGTGATGCCTAGTCTACAGGTGATGTGCCATCAATCACCATATCACAAACACAATGATCTTCGAGAATCTGACCAAATTACACAAGATGTTTGATTATTAGCACACACTGTAAAGTCACACAGACAGACTTTAAGCTCTGAACTCCTGTTACAGCCAGCCCAGAGATCTCATTTAATCTCAATATCAAATAATTTCTGGGTAATAATTAAGGGGCAGCAGCGTAGCCTAGTGGTTAGAGCGTTGGACTAGTAACCGAAAGGGTGCAAGATCAAAGCCCCACTCTGTCATTCTGCCCCTGAACAAGGCAGTTAACCCACTGTTCCTAGGCTGTCATTGAAAATAAGAAGTTGTTCTTAAAACTGATATGCCTAGTTAAATAAAGGTGTGTGTGTATATATATATATATATATTTTTTTTTACGTACCTTACTGTCATTGTTTTCAATTAAAATGGTGGGTGGGGGGGGACTGAAAACTAGCTGTTATTGGCAGAGAACTCTCTTATTCGTCTATTAACTAATTAATTAATTAAATATAGTGTAGACACTGTTTAGAAATATAGTGTAGACTATAGTGTAGACATTGTTATTGTTGTAAATTACTATTGTAGCTGGAAACAGCAGATTTTTTTTATTTATGGAATATCTACATAGGCCCATTATCAGCAACCATCACTCCTGTCTTCCAATGGCATGTTGTGTTTGCAATTATGTTAGCACAGCTGAAAACTGTTGTACTGAAATAAAATATGCAATTAAACTGGACTTCTTTCGACTAGTTGAGTGTCTGGAGCATCAGCATTTGTGGGTTTGGTTACAGGCTCAAAATGGCCAGAAACAAAGACACTTTCTTCTGAAACTCGTCAGTCTATTCTTGTTCTGAGAAATTAAGGCTATTCCATGCAAGAAATTGCCAAGGAACTGTTCTTCACAGAACAGCACAAACTGGCCCTAACCAGAATAGAAAGAGGAGAAGAAAATTAAATAAAGAATTTAAAAATATATATTAAAAAATCAGCCATTTCCAGCTACAATAGTCATTTACAACATTTACAGTGTCTACACTGTATTTCTGATCAATTTTATGTTATTTTAATGGACAAAAAAATGGCTTTCTTTTCAAAAACAAGGACATTTCTAAGTGACAGCAAACTTTTGACCTGTAGTGTACTAAGGCCTAACCTTCTCCTAGGCCAGCCTTCTCCTATTACAACGTTTGGCAATGCAAGATTAATGTATTCCTAGGTCAAGTGACCGTCGCGACATACAGTACAGGACACTGATGTCATTAGCTTAATTTTCCCATATATACTGCACAGATTGCACCAAAGCAGGATTTTCCTGGTATTCCGGGATTTCCTTTTTGGCCTTCCAGCGACTGCTCTGACATAAACGACTGGACTAGATTCAGTCATTTTCCCATACAGTAGTGTCAGTATTTTTCTAAATCCCCACATTCTCTGGTATTCCGGGTCTTCCTTCCCACAGGGATTCCCTGGCAGCACAGCTGGGGGCGAGCCTAACCAAGGTGGACTCTGAACAGCTGGCGCGCTCCATCGCCGAGGACCAGTACTCCGATCTGGAGAAGGAGAAGATCATGAAGGAGCTGGAGATCAAGGACATGATGGTCCGACACAGGCAGGAGCTAGGGGACAAGGAGGCCACCATCGGCTCGGTGAGGGGGGATGGGTTGGAGCGAGAGACAGAGAGGGGAGGAAGAGAGAGGGAGAGAGACTGAGGCTTGAGTTTAGTCAGTCAAATAAGAATGTTGTCAAAGAGAGGGTGTCACTGAATACTTTTGAGACCTGTACTTGGTGTCTGTAATGCTCACCTATCATCTGTGGCCCCCTACAGTTGGAGGAGTCCAACCGCACCCTGACCGTGGACGTGGCCAACCTGGCCAATGAGAAAGAGGAGCTCAATAACCAACTGAAGGAGATGCAGCAACGTGAGTATCCCCCCCCCCCCCCACTCGTCCTTCCTACTTTGAGCCCAGGTCCACAGTGTCCAGAATGTTCCAGAAATGTTGTGGGAATGCTTGTTCTTGGTTTGGTGATGGAGGAGTCCATGTGCTCTCAAGGTCCTCACAGTATCCAGAATGTTACCGGATATGGTGATGGGAAAGTTTGTCCAGAATGTTCCAGGGATGTTATCAGAAGGTTTGGTATTGGTTTTGTTCACAGAGCTCCAGAAGGCCAGGGAGGAGGAGAGACAAATGAACAGTGTGAAGATGTCCTTCGAGAAGAATCTGCAGACGGAGAGAACACTTAAGATACAGGTGAGGGACTGTTTGGATGTGTATCACATATGAGCTATCTGGCTAGAAAGCACTGGTTAGCTACAAATAGTGTCGCTGTAAAAGTTGTGTCGCCCTTTGCCAACCAAGACCACGTTATTGGTATGGGTAATGGTTAGCATAACACGTTAGCTCCTGGAGTACAAAGTATCGGGGGTTCATGTTCCTGAGTTCAGCAGAACAGATACAAAACTCAAATGTTACACATTATGCAATATATAGAGTCAGTTTCCTAGAATCTCCGTCAAAAGCGCCTTTTGTTCCAGGACTTGCCTGAATCGTGTGTCCGGGAAACCAGCCCAGAAAGTATTTTTCATTGAGAATATACACTGAGTGTACAAAACACTGCTCTTTCCATGAATCCAGGTGAAAGCTATGATCCCTAATTGATGTAGATGAACGGGAGGAGGCAGGTTTAAGAAGGATTTTTAAGACAATTGAGACATGGATTGTGTGTGTGCCATTCAGACGGTGATGGGCAAGACAAAAGACTTAAGTGCCTTTGAACGGATTATGGTAGAAGGTGCCAGGTGTACCGGTTTGAGTGTGTCAGGAACTGCAACGCTGCTGGGTGTATCACGCTCTAATGTTTTCCCGTGTATCAAGAACTGTCCACCACCCAAATAACTTCCAGACAACTTGACACAACTGTGGGACGTATTGTGTGGGACGCATCCCTGTGGAACAATTTTGACACCTTGTGGAGTCCGTGTCCCAACAAATTGAGGCTGTTCTAAGTGCAAATATTAGGAAGGTGTTCCTAATGTTTTGTACACTCTGTGTATATTGCGGTGTGCTGTCCATTCCATCCCCATAACATATCGTGTATATGTATGGCTGTATCCACCAGGCGGTCAACAAGCTGTCTGAAATCATGAACCGGAGGGAGACGATGCGTGCGGGTCACCGCCACGATGACACCCTGGACATGCGCAGGAAGGAGAAGGAGAACAGGAAGCTACAGCTGGAGCTGAGATCAGAAAAGGAGAAACTCAACAGCACCATCATAAAGTACCAAAGAGAGATAAACGATATGCAGGCGGTCAGTCTATAACATAACCACAACCTTACACTAACCATCACGCAACCACTTAAACAAGTAGTCAGTCCAACCAAAGCAAAACCACAACCTTAAACTAACCATCACACAACCACAACCTTGTACTAGGTTGGGCTCCCGAGTGGCGCAGTGGTTAGATTAGATGGTTAGATTCCAGGCTGTATCACAACCGGCCGTGATTGAGAGTCCCATAGGGCGGCGCACAATCGGCCCAGCGTCGTAAGGGTTTGGCCGGGGTAGGCCATCATTGTAGATAAAAATTGTTCTTAACTGACTTGCCTAGTTAAATAAAGGTTAAATAAATAAAATACTAACCATCACACAACCACTCGTTGCTGTGAACCACTCGTTACTATGAGAGCATTTCATTTTCTTATTACTAGGCAGTGCTGTGGGAACAAAGTGAGGCCAGTTGGCTGGAATGGCCTCCCAAAGTCACATCGATATAAAGACACCAGTAAATACTACCTACTTGATGCTTCAGCTAAAAGTGTGTGCATGTGTGTTTCCATCAGTGGAGGCTGCTGAGGGGAGGGCCGACTCGTGGTAATGGAATGGCATCAAACACATGGAAACCACTTATCCACTTATTCCGCTCCAGCCGTTACCGTGAGCCTGTCCTCCCCATTTAAGGTGCCAGCAACCTCCTCTGATTTCCATCTGTACTGTAGGTGTTATCAGACGAGAGCCAGGTGCGCATGGAGCTACAGATGGCCTTGGACAGTAAGGACAGTGACATTGAGCAGCTGCGCTGTCAGCTGCCCTCTCTTAGCATCCACTCTATGGACTCCACCAGCATCAGCAGCAGTAACGACATGGACGACAGCGGTTACCCAGGTAAGACCGGCCTCTCACCCCTTACTTTACCACTGGCCACTTAACTCTTCAAATGGAAACCCTTAATAGGCAGGTGTTACCTTCATGTACTCAAATGTTCAGTGTTTTAACTTGAGCTTTAAATCATTCATATTTAACATTCAAGTCAAAGCACTGAACACTCCTCTCTATCCTTCCCTATCTCTCTGTCGCAACACAGTTTTCCTTTATTTTCCCACCTGTCACTCCCTTATTGACTTTCCAACCCCTTCTTTCACTATGCCTAAACATCTGCCTTGAATACACCTTTAATTCCTTATTCCTTTCTTTCCCTTCGATATCAACTCCCACGCTCCCTCTCTCTGTCTGTTGTGATGGTGTAGTGTTCATCGGTCACTCCCAGACCTCTGAATATATGCCTTCCACTACCAGCGCAGGCAGAAATCTGTCAGCATTGCCACCCAGCCCTCCTTTAGAGTGGCTCACCTTCTCTTTGGCTCCGACTCTGAGAATGAGGAGTAGGAGGAAGAGAAAGAGGATGACGTAAATGACGGGCGGTTAGAACATGGCCGCAGACCGTCACCTATGAGCAGCCGTCCCCAGAGCCTGACCGCAGCGGTGCAGGCGACCCCTCATGGTCTACAAAATACGTTCCCTCTCTATCCCGCCTCAGCAGTTTGTCAGTCTGTAACACTCCCGGCAGTGACTCTGCAGTGCAACTACAGTAATAGTGGTTGGTGTTTCACAGCTGAGTGCGGAAAGTCGCAGCCTAACTTTGTGTGGCCCCGGTTAACCTTGAGTTGAGTCAACTCAAACTATGTGGACTTTCAAAAAGTTTTCCCGATTTGGAATAGCTCCAGTGTAGGGATCCTGAGCTGCATCTAAAATGGCCCCCTATTCCTTATATAGTGCACTACTTTAACCAGAAATGGTACCATTTTGGATAAGAAATAGGGTGCCATTTTTCTTTCAAGCACCATTAGTAGATTAATTTAGCGAAATAAAAACCTTTGTTGGGAAGGCATGTAAATAACGTATAGAGACAATAATTAGCTACAGAGCATTACATGATGCACGCAACACGTTTCGACAACAATGGTTTAACTGGTTGAAACAATGAAGTGGGCTGTGTGGATTGGCTCCTGACCTCAGCTCTCTGTAGTATTTAACAGAGCTGTCATGAAGCTCCTATGAAGCAATATTAATGTACTTCCTGTTTCCTGTATGCAAAACAGATACCAGGCTGCTGGAGGGCTGGCTATCACTTCCTGTGAAGAACACCAAGAGATTTGGATGGGATAGAAGGGTATGGTGCCCCTTCTGCCTCTCTGACTATTCCGTACCTGATTATTGGTCTTTATTGATTATTCCACTGACACGTGATTCCAACTGTGTGATTTTGTCTTTTTCCCTGCTCTCTCTCTTTCTCTCTCTCTCAGTACGTGGTGGTAAGCAGTAAGAAGATCTTGTTCTACAATAGTGATATGGAACGAGAGCAGTCCAACCCCTACATGATCCTAGACATTGAGTGAGTCACAAAGCTTGTTTGTCCTCATTTGACTTTTTTTTCCTCACTGCTTCTATTGAGATGCCTATCATTGTTCCATTCTTTCCTCCATGCAGTAAGCTGTTCCACGTCCGACCAGTCACTCAAACAGACGTGTACCGTGCGGACACCAAAGAAATCCCCAGGATATTCCAGGTGACAACTCACATTGACATCAATCTCTTGTCTTCACGACTTTCAACCGAATCCTCATTTACAGAAACGTAACATATCATCTGCTCCTTATTCCTCTTCCATCTCTCGACCTCACAGATCCTTTACCAATGAGGGCGAGAGCAAGCGGGAGCAGGAGTTTGCGGTGGAGCCGCCGGCGCTGGCGGGCGAGCGCTCATCCTACGTTAAGCACAAGGGTCACGAGTTTATCCCCACTCTCTACCACCTGCCGTCGAGCTGTGAGGCATGCACGCGGCCCCTGTGGAACGTGTTCAAGCCGCCGCCCGCGCTGGAGTGCCGCCGCTGCCACACCAAGTGCCACAAGGACCACTTAGACCTGAATGAGGAGGCCATTGCCCCCTGCAGGGGTCAGTAAGAGGGGAATGGTCACAATATTTAACCCTCCCTTGCCTCCCACATTCCATAAAACTCTATAAACCCAGTAGAGTTCTAAAACCCAGAGGGCTCACTTGCCACAAAATGTGCCACTTTCCCGTCTAGGTTTTATATTTCTGTGGGTGAATGCCACTGGGTTCATAGGGTTTTATGGGCATGTGGGCAAGCGAGGGTTAAATAGTTTTCGAACAATGGGAATTACTGTTTAGAATGTTATTATCCCCTTGAACATTGTTACTTTAGCGACTGTATTATTAGGACAGTGAAGTTAAAGCACATTTTGGTAGGCATACATATTAGTCAGTTTTCTTTAAATTAATTGTTTTCCTGTATTAGTGTATTCACTAACTTCAAACCTCCTCCCTTAGTGAACTACGACATATCCACGGCCAAAGAGCTACTCCTATTGGCCGGCTCTCAGGAGGAGCAGCAGCGATGGGTCAGCCGGCTAATCAGACGCATCCCGAGGAAACACCCTGGACCCGCCTCTGTGGCCCAAGCCCCCGAGCCACCCTCCCACTCCTCCCCCCGACTCTCCCCTGGCGCCTCCCCCCGCAACTCTCCAAGCCTGTCCCCCCACCGCGGAGCCATCAAGGTCCAGCCCAGTCGCCAACAGACTCAGCCTGCAGGGAAGCCCAGGTAAGACTATTGATGGGTAAAGAGGATGGCTTTCAGACCTGGGTTCAAATTGTTTTGGAAATCTTTCAAATACTTTCAGCATTTGCTTGAGCCTGCCTGGAATGCCAGATCGGCGGTGTTTGCGCTTTTGGGGCTATGAACATACAAGTGTCTTACATCATTCTTTAGCTTAGAACCTTGGTGATCGAACCGCTTTGTTTGATTCACAATAGGCTTTACAGCGAAAGCATAGCATTTGATTGTCTGAGGACAGTGCCCCGCATACACCACCATTAAAAACATTTTTCAAACCAGCAGAGGCGTCACAAAAATCAGAAATAGCGCTAAAATAAATCACTTACCTTTAAAGATCTTCCTCTGTTTGCAATCCCAAGGGTCCCATCTACACAACAAATGGTTGTTTTGTTCGATGAAGTCCTTCTTTATATTCCCAAAAAAGTGAGTTTTGTTGGTGCGTTTGATTCAGTAATCCACCCATTCCACTCGTTCAACATGCAGACAAAGGAATCGCAAAAGTTATCGGTAAACTTCGTCCAAACAAGTCAACCAACGTTTCTAATCAATCCTCAGGTACCCTAATATGTAATAAACGATAAAATTGAAGACTGAATGTAATATGTTCAATACCAGAGATAAATAACAAAGTGCGCGCCCTCATTCATGCGCTCCACAAGACTAGAGTCCTAATGAGGGACACCTTGAAAAACTACAACTACAACAACTTCAAAAAACAAGTCTGGAACCTTTTCTAAAGACTGTTGACATCCAGTGGAATGCATAGGTACTGCAATCTGGGCGCTTTTTGGTTGGAAATCCAATATGCCAACATAGGAATGGCCTGGGAGCTCAAACACATTTTCCGGGATGGATTTTCCTCAGGTGTTTGCCTGCCATTTCAGTTCTGTTATACTCACATACATTATTTTAACAGTTGTAGAAACTTCAGAGTGTTTTCTATCCAATGCATATCCTAGCTTCTGGGCCTGAGTAACAGGCAGTTTACTTTGGGCACGTCAGTAATCCAAACTTCCAAATACCTCCAATAGCCTTAAGAAGTTAAGGTTTCCCATCTCTAGAACTAAGTGGCCTAGCCCGAACCATGAAACACAGCCCCAGACCATTATTCCTCCTCTACCAAACTTTACAGTTGGCACTATGCATTGGGGCAGGTAGCGTTCTCCTGGCATCCGCCAAATCCAGATTCGTCCTTCGGACTGCCAGATGGTGAAGTGTGATTCATCACTCCAGAGAACGCATTTCTACTGCTCCAGAGTCCATTGGTGGCAAGCTTTACACCACTCCAGCTGATGCTTGGCATTGCTCATGGTGATCTTAGTCTTGTGTGCGGCTGCTCGGCCATGGAAACCCATTTCATGAAGCTCCTGACGAACAGTTCTTATGCTGACATTGCTTCCAGAGACAGTTTGGAACGCGTAGTGAGTGTTGCATCTGTGGACAGATTATTTTCACAGGCTACGCGCTTGAGCACTCAGCGGTCCCATGCTGTGAGCTTGTGTGGCCTACTACTTCATGGCTGAGCCGCTGTTGCTTCCAGACGTTTCCACTTCACAATAACAGCACTTACAGTTGACCGGGGCCACTCTAAAAGGGCAGAAATGTATTGACTTGGCCAATGCTTTGATACGGTAGACCATTCCATTCTTATGGGCTGTCTAAGGAGTATTGTTGTCTCTGAGGGGCGTTGGCCTGGTTTGCTAACTACCTCTCTCAAAGAGTGCAGTGTATAAAGTCAGAACATCTTCTGTCTCAGCCACTGCCTGTCACCAAGGGAGTACCCACGCTCCTCTCAATTTACCTCAACAGCATAGCTCAAGCAGTAGGAAGCTCTCTCTCATCCATTTATATGCATATGATACAGTCTTATACTCAGTTGGCCCCTCCTCAGATTTTGTGTTAAACGCTCTCCAACAAATATTTCTTATTAACCAGCAAGCTATCTCTGCCCTTAACCGTGTTCTGGACACCTCCAAAACAAAGATCATGTGGTTTGGTAAGAAGAATGCCCCTCTCCCGACTGCTGTGATTACTACCTCTGAGGGTTTAGAGCTTGAGGTAGTCACCCCATACAAGTACTTGGGAGTATGGACCTTCCTTCTGTCAGCACATATCAAAGCTGCAGGCCAAAGTGAAATCTAGACTTGGTTTCCTCTATTGTAATCACTCCTCTTTCACCCCTGCTGCCAAACTAACCCTGATTCAGATGACCATCCTACCCATGCGAGATTACGGAGACAAATTTATAGATTGGCAGGCAAGGGTGCTCTCCAGCGGCTAGAAGTTCTTTACCATTAGGCCATCAGATTTGCCACAAATGCTCCTTTATAGGACACATCACTGCACTCTATACTCCTCTGGAAACTGGTCATCTCTATATACCCGTCGCAATGCTTATTTGTAAAACATTCAAGGCCTCACTCCCCATTATCTGACATAACTACTGCAGCCCTCCTCCTCCACATACAACACCCATTCTGCCAGTCACATTCTGTTAATGGACCCCAAAGCACACACATCCCTGGGTTGCTCCTCTTTTCAGTTCGCTGCAGCTAGCGACTAGAACAAGCTGCAAAAAACACTCAACCTGGACAGTGGTATCTCCATCTCTTCATTCAAAGACTCAATCATGGACAATCTTACTGACAGTTGTGGCTGCTTCGCATTATATATTGTTGTCTCTACCTTCTTGCCTTTTGTGCTGTTGTCTGTGCCTATTAATGTTTGTACCATGTTTTGTGCTTCTACCATGTTGTGTTGCAACAATGTTGCTGTCATGTTGTGTTGCTGCCATGCTATGTTGTTGTCTTAGGTCTCTCTTTATGTAGTATCTCTCGTCGTAGATGTGTGTTTTTTTGTCAGATATATATATATATACCTGTATATATGGTGTGCCTAGAGTGTCAAGAGTATTTGATACATTTTCATTACTATTTGAACCCTTGATTTGCTAGGTTTGTGTTCAATAATCCACAAAACGTTTTGCAGCGCGAAGCAAAAACCAGTGTTCTTTTTGGATATGGTCAGGTTGTACCTTCCCATTTTAAAATGTTTTCTTCCTACTGAACATGGCCCTGGTTAAAAAAACAAGATGGATATACAGCTAATGTATTCATAAATCAGATGTGTGTTACTGATATTGGATTTGCTTTTCATTGCAAATATAATATCTGTCCGTTTGGTCAACACAGCATACTCTTATTTACTTACTTACTGACTTTATTGTCCCTTGGGGAAATTTTGTTGCAGTGTCATGTACACATTTAAATTGGCGTTTAAATACAAAACAAAATTGACAATACAACTTTCATAACAGTTACATAGCAATAAAAAAATAATAATAGTAAGAAATAAAACATTAAATTAAAAAGAGGAAAAGACTAGCCTGCTGGCCTTACGGACTCAATGGGGACATTCGCCCGAGCTATTTAGGAGGGATATCACACCTGGCACAAATTATTGTCTCGTTCTGTTTTTCCTGCTGAGGGGTGCCCTATACTTGCGCCCAGAGGGGAGTAGTTCAAAGTCCATGTACAGGGGGTGAGTTGGGTCTAAAATGATTTTGTGAGCCTTACGGAGGGCCCTGACCATAAAGATCTCATCCAGGGCCTGTCTGTTTGACCCAAAGTCTCTCTTTATCTCACCTAGGGATGGGTATCGTTAAGATTTGAACGGTATTGCTACTCTTATCGATACTGCTTATCGATCTGGTACTTTAACGATATTCTTATTGGTTCTTTTTGTAATTTTTTACGAAAAAAAACCTAATCAAATTAAGAACTGAATTAACATTGCTTTATTTTCTGAAATGTAAAATAAACAATTATTTACAGCAAAATAAACAGCATTGTTTTGAACAAATCACTATTAAAGACTAATGTTGTGATGATAGAAATGTAAAACAAATTAAATAAACAATATTTTCCTGCAAAATATAATACAGTGGTATAGAACAACACGGATGGGGCCTGCAGGTAGGCTGCAAAGGACTAACAGTTCTTCTGGTGAAAAATCTACATTTTTGTTTTACGCTGTCCTGGTGTGGAGGGCCTTCTGTTTCACACTGTCCTGGTGTGGAAGGACCATCTGTTTTACACTGTCCTGGTGTGGAGGGCCTTCTGTTTCACACTGTCCTGGTGTGGAGGACCTTCTGTTTCACACTGTCCTGGTGTGGAGGACCTTCTGTTTTGCACTGCCCTGGTGTGGACCTTCTGTTTTACACTGCCCTGGTGTGGAGGACCACCTGTTTTACACTGCCCTGGTGTTGAGGACCACCTGTTTTACACTGTCCTGGTGTGGAAGAACCATCTGTTTTACACTGTCCTGGTGTGGAAGAACCATCTGTTTTACATTGTCCTGGTGTGGAAGAACCATCTGTTTTACACTGTCCTGGTGTGGAGGGCCTTCTGTTTCACACTGTCCTGGTGTGGAGGACCTTCTGATTCACACTGTCCTGGTGTGGAGGACCTTCTGTTTTACACTGTCCTGGTGTGGAGGACCTTCTGTTTTACACTGTCCTGGTGTGGAGGACCTTCTGTTTTACACTGTCCTGGTGTGGAGGACCTTCTGTCACCTGGTGTGGAGGACCTTCTAGTTCACACTGTTCTGGACCTTCCCTGGTGTGGAGGACCTTCTGTTTTACACGATCCTGGTGTGGAGGACCTTCTGTTTTACACTGTCCTGGTGTGGACCTTCTGTTTTACACTGCCCTGGTGTGGACCTTCTGTTTTACACTGCCCTGGTGTGGAGGACCACCTGTTTCACACTGCCCTGGTGTTGAGGACCACCTGTTTTACACTGTCCTGGTGTGGAGGACCACCTGTTTTACACTGCCCTGGTGTGGAGGACCACCTGTTTTACACTGCCCTGGTGTGGAGGACCTTCTGTTTTACACGATCCTGGTGTGCAGGACCTTCTGTTTTACACTGCCCTGGTGTTGAGGGCCACCTGTTTTACACTGTCCTGGTGTGGAGGACCACCTGTTTTACACTGTCCTGGTGTGGAGGACCTTCTGTTTTACACTGTCCTGGTGTGGAGGACCTTCTGTTTTACACTGTCCTGGTGTGGAGGACCTTCTGTTTTACACTGTCCTGGTGTGGAGGACTTTCTGTTTCACACTGTCCTGGTGTAGAGGACCTTCTGTTTCACACTGTCCTGGTGTGGAGGACCATCTGTTTTACACTGTCCTGGTGTTGGAGGACCTTCTGTTTCACACTGCCCTGGTGTGGAGGACCTTCTAGTTCACACTGCCCTGGTGTGGAGGACCTTCTAGTTCACACTGCCCTGGTGTGGAGGACCTTCTGTTTCACACTGTCCTGGTGTGGAGGACCTTCTGTTTTACACTGTCCTGGTGTGGAGGATTTTCTGTTTTACACTGTCCTGGTGTGGAGGACCTTCTGTTTCACACTGTCCTGGTGTGGAGGACCTTCTGTTTTACACTGTCCTGGTGTGGAGCATCGTCTGTTCTACACTTCCCTGGTGTGGAGGACCTTCTGTTTTACACGATCCTGGTGTGGAGGACCTTCTGTTTTACACTGTCCTGGTGTGGACCTTCTGTTTTACACAGTCCTGGTGTGGAGGACCTTCTGTTTTACACTGCCCTGGTGTGGACCTTCTGTTTTACACTGCCCTGGTGTGGACCTTCTGTTTTACACTGCCCTGGTGTGGAGGACCACCTGTTTCACACTGCCCTGGTGTTGAGGACCACCTGTTTTACACTGTCCTGGTGTGGAGGACCACCTGTTTTACACTGCCCTGGTGTGGAGGACCACCTGTTTTACACTGTCCTGGTGTGGAGGACCTTCTGTTTTACACGATCCTGGTGTGCAGGACCTTCTGTTTTACACTGCCCTGGTGTTGAGGACCACCTGTTTTACACTGTCCTGGTGTGGAGGACCACCTGTTTTACACTGTCCTGGTGTGGAGGACCACCTGTTTTACACTGCCCTGGTGTGGAGGACCACCTGTTTTAGACTGCCCTGGTGTGAAGGACCACCTGTTTTACACTGCCCTGGTGTGGAGGACCACCTGTTTTACACTGCCCTGGTGTGGAGGACCACCTGTTTTACACTGCCCTTGTGTATTACACAGTAACAGAGAGATAGTGGTCCGGACAGAGGCTGGTCCAGCCGTCTGATGTGATGGCCAGCTTTCGCACGTTCTTCTGCTCAGTGATCACATTGGCCTTTTCTACACCATACCAGGTCGGAATTAATGTTTCACTGAGGTATCTCCTGGAGGGAGGGGTATATTTGGGGTTGAGTGCCTTGCTCATCTCCCTACAGTAAAAAAATAGAGTTTTCATGTGTTGAATTATCATTATAGAAATATTGTGTTGTGTATTGTGGAGTGATGGGACTAACGTACAACCCTTTTATACTACTATATCCTAAAAATGAATACAACTCAATATAGACTGACAGACTGTTCCCGAAAGCCCTTGGACTCCACTGTTGCAAAGGGGTGTAGGCCTTTCACTATGAACTTGGTCACGACTAGGTGGCACTCATTCACCCTCTCCTCAGTCATCCTCCCACTAGCTGCCAGCGTGAAGGGGCTTTGGGCTTGTCTTTTGCTTGGACCAGCGGTATTAGAGGGAGGAGTGGGTTGGTTCATTGTAGCTGCAACTTTAACAAGAAAGTTGCAGAATCTTTAAATGGGTTATTGAATTTATGAACAATCAGCTGGCTAATGATCATGAACCCATGTTCGGATAATTTAGTTAATTCCGTGTATGGGCTCCAGGCTGCTAGCAAACATACGGGGCGGCAGCGTAGCCTAGTGGTTAGAGTGTTGGACTAGTAACCGGAAGGTTGCGAGTTCAAACCCCCGAGCTGACAAGGTACAAATCTGTCGTTCTGCCCCTGAACAGGCAGTTAACCCACTGTTCCCAGGCCGTCATTGAAAATAAGAATATGTTCTTAACTGACTTGCCTGGTTAAATAAAGGTAAAAAAAAAACTTTTAAAAAACTAACGTAGATCGGACAATGAGAGATTAACTACGAGCTAGGCAGTCGAAAACTGCATTTCTCTGCCTGTATATGATGCACTTTCGATATCTGTTTGGACAGATTGCTCGTGTTTCCGCCCTTACAAGCAAAAGTCTTGTTGCACTTGCGGCAACGAGCACCGTCAACATTGACTCTGGTGAAGTGTAACCACACTGTTGAACGTTTAGTTCTGTCAGCCATGGTCACTAATTAAGAGCAGGGTGCTGTAGCGCCAGAGACATCTCTTCTGGATTGGGAATAGCCGAAATGCATCATAGACAAATGTCTTCATTGTATTGCAAATTGGAAACGGTTGGTGAGATCAAATGTGCAAGATAACGTTTATGTAGCAAAAATAAATAGGAAATGTATTTTCTTAATTTCTCCAGTACCGAAAGCAGAACCGTTTAATATCGAGTTTTGGTACCCATCCCTAATCTCACCCATGTTCATTGTTCATCTATCTCATCTTTATCTTGTTTATTTTTTATGTGTAGTGTAGGAGTGCAATTGTCAGCATAGTCATGCTGGGAACTCTCCGCAGTAATCACATGATGATTATACTTTTCTTTCAGACCAGAGCTATCTCGCTCAGCTCCATATCAGTTCACGAGTTAATAAGTAACTTAGCTAACTTATTTTAGGAACTAATCTGCAATCTTGGCATAATGTTCTTGGTGCTACTTAAGTTTAATATGGACAATAATTATCCCAAACTAGGTCACATAACCCTATGGGGTGGTTTCCCGGAAACAGGTTAAGCCTAGTCATGGATTTAAACATACTTTCATTGGAGATTCTCCATTGAGTTTACTTAGTTGACAGATATTTTCTCAGTTCTGCTTTCAGCTCAACACTATTCAGGGCTTGACATTAACTTTTTTAGCCACTGCCCCTTTAAGGCTCTCCTGGAGGAAGGTTGGCCACTCTTAGTAGCCTGTAAAACATGGCAATATTAGAATTACAACAAAATACTTTTCATGTCTTTAATAAAATAATTCCCTCCAGGGCTCGACATAAAGGGCATCCCGTCATCCAAAGGGATGATAGAAAAATAGGTTTACTGTTCAAAACAGACTCTGGGACAGTTCTGGGTTGACATATCCACAATTCATACAATCACTGCACATACAAAAATCATTATAATTTTTTTTAAATGGAACAAATTAGACCGATTGGCATAAATTGTTGATAAAGTTGTATTTATATTATAAGCTCAACAAAGTGTACATGGCTGTAGGCTACGCATGAATGTTCCAAAATACAATTTGCGGAAAACACCATTTTCAAAAGCACACGGTTTGCAGGAGAAGTTTCATGAGACAGATGAAAATATCCTTTAGAAACCTCTTAAGGATCTGACCCTTTTTTCAATTTTCGCCTAAAATGACATACCCAATCTAACTGCCTGTAGCAAGGATATGCATATTTTTGATACCATTTGAAAGGAAACACTGAAGTTTGTGGAAATGTGAAATTAATGTAGGAGAATGACACATTAATCTGTAAAAGATAATAAAAAATATAAAAAACATTTTTTCCCCTTCATATTTGTAATGCAAGATTGTAATGCCTAATGTATTATTCCAGTTTAGGCGCAATTTAGATGTTGGCCCCTAGATGGCAGCAGTGTATGTGTGAAGGTTTAGACTGGTCCAATGAACCATTGCATTTCTGTTCAAGTCTGCCCAAATGTACTTAATTGGTTTATTGTTACATTTTCAAGTTCATAACTGAACTCTCCTCAAATAATAGCATGGTATTCTTTCATTTACATTACATTACATTTAAGTCATTTAGCAGACGCTCTTATCCAGAGCGACTTACAAATTGGTGCATTCACCTTATGACATCCAGTGGAACAGCCACTTTACAATAGTGCATCTAAATCTTTTAAGGAGGGGAGGGTGAGAAGGATTACTTTATCCTATCCTAGGTATTCCTTAAAGAGGTGGGGTTTCAGGCGTCTCCGGAAGGTGGTGATTGACTCCGCTGTCCTGGCGTCGTGAGGGAGTTTGTTCCACCATTGGGGGGGTCAGAGCAGCGAACAGTTTTGACTGGGCTGAGCGGGAACTGTACTTCCTCAGTGGTAGGGAGGCAAGCAGGCCAGAGGTGGATGAACGCAGTGCCCTTGTTTGGGTGTAGGGCCTGATCAGAGCCTGGAGGTACTGAGGTGCCGTTCCCCTCACAGCTCCGTAGGCAAGCACCATGGTCTTGTAGCGGATGCGAGCTTCAACTGGAAGCCAGTGGAGAGAGCGGAGGAGCGGGGTGACATGAGAGAACTTGGGAAGGTTGAACACCAGACTGGCTGCGGCGTTCTGGATGAGTTGTAGGGGTTTAATGGCACAGGCACACTTTCACTGTAATAGCTGCTGTAAATTGGCAGTTAGATTATGAAGAATTTAAGCTTTCTGCCAACATCAGATGTGTCTATGTTCTAGGAAATGTCCTTGTTACTTACAACCTCATGCAAATCACATTAGCGCACATTAGCTCAACCGTCCCGCGGGGGACACACACTGATCCTGTAGAGCTTTTAAGAAAGATGGGAGATCTAAATATGCATGAACTAGCATGGGTACTGTCATGACTCGGACTATGCCTTTGGCTGCTGGACAATAAAATAACTGAAAACCAATAGGACATGCGAGAAATTCTGATTTCAATTGCATATTAAGTGTTTATAAAATAATTCCCTCAGCATTTCTGTCATCATATTTTGGCTAGGTTAGGCTACTTTGAAACAAGGTAAGACAGTCTTCATAAAATGACAATGTCCAGGTTTTAAACAATTAAATTCATGGTTAAATAGTTTCAAAATGCTGACTGCGCCCTCTCAGATTCAAGGTAGGTGCGGTGCGCAACAGGCATTGTCCTTCACTCTCTCAGATCTTGTGACCATTTGATCTGAACAAATTGTGCCTTGAGAAGGTATGTTGACAGAATCAAGCCTTTAGACATTAATGGTAATTATCCGTCATTATATCTGTGAAACATAACTGGTGTTTAGCCTATAGTTATGTAATGAAAAGTGCCATTAAAGTTTGGCTACATTTTCTGTTGCCTCCCTCATGTCAGCATCAGTTTGGACATGAGGCTGTAGACAATATGACTAGGGAATTCACCATATTTCTTACACCAGTCTTTTATTTTTTCAATCGATGAAGGTGTACAGAAAGGTAGAGAATTGGGACACAGGCACCTTTGTAAAATGTATTGTCCATTTACACAGAATGGAAAATTGTCTTTTGCGCTCTTGCATGCGTTTAAAATGCTAAAATCAGACATAAAACATGCACATTTACATGTCAGTTCATCCGTCTCATTTAGGACTAAGTGTGAAGTGGATAAAGGATTTCTTGAGTCCATTTTTCCGTTACTGTAGTTTGACTAAAACTGGATGCCTCAGTGATGCTCCCTGTTGGACACTGCATGGACTGCACAGACCTTGTAACACTATTTCAAGTTCCTTCTGGGCTGTAGGTTGACAACTGGGCGACTCCCCCTACTGTTTCAGATTGATTGTTGACTTTTAAGGACTGAAGTTGGTTATTGGAGGGTGTCGATGATGATGATATATTTGGCTTCGGAGGAAGTGGTTGGGCCGGTAACCGAAATGTTGCTGGGATCGAATCCCCAAGCTGACATGGTAAAAGTCTGTCGTTCTGCCCCTGAACAAGGCAGTTAATCCACTGTTCCCCGGTAAGCCATCATTGTAAATAAGAATTTGTTCTTGACTGACTTGCCTAGTTAAATACAAAAAATGTATAAAAACTTAGACACAAAATGTATGCATTCACTGTATTGTAAGACACTTTGGAGAAAAAGTGTCTACTCATAATATGATGCATGTTTTGTGTGATTTCAATAGGGGCGTACATAATTGATTCCAATTAGTGGTTTTGTTGTTTAGAGCTTTGACCTTTCTGATGGCAGTCCCTTGTCGTGGAAATTCTACACAGGGTCACTCAAAGTCAATCTTAAATAAATCATTGTTTATTATCAGCACGCTGGAGAGGTTCCAACCAACTCAATGCACCAAGTACACATGTCGATCAGGAGCTCCGCCCAGGGCAGTCCCGTTAGTTCTCTTATATACATTGCATGATTTAGCTTATTGATCATTGATGTTTTGCTTCATTCATGTGACCGACCAATACCTCACGAGGCTTCTTCTCTCTAAGCTGAGACCTTAAAACTGAGATATCTTTCTCAAAATAAGGTTCTGGGCATACTGCTAAATTGCAGATACTGATTGTGAGGATTCGTTCAATCAGTCACTTGCATGAACACAAATTGGTTATTAGAAAAGCACAAACTTAGTAATTTCCATCCCACATCCGGGCTGTTCTTGTGTGTGTTTGTGCGCGCGCACAATTATCTGAATAAATTGACTTAATCTAGCAAAATGCCATTATTCATTTGTACTTATTTTTCTCCTCTCTCTTCACAGCTTACCTCTATAATACAATGGTTTGGTGTATACTCTCACATCATGTGGACTTTGACTGGAGCCTGGACACACAGTGGAACACACATCTACTTGCCTTGTTCACAAATGGCACCCTATGGCTCTGGTCAAAAGGTGTGAACTCTATAGGGAATAGGGTGCCATTTGAGACACACCCAAAGACTGCAAAACGCCAAGCATTTACAAATCTTTTATGGGAAGAGGGTAAAGGTTAATGTTGCATTTACAGTGCCTTCGGAAAGTACTCAGACCCTTGACTTTTTCCACATTTACGTTACAGCCTTATTCTAAAATGGATTAAATAAATAAAATATCCTCAGCAATTTACACACAATACCCAGAATGATGAAGCAAAAACAGGTTTTTATACATTTCTGCAAAAGATAAAAAGAAAAGGAACCTTAATTACATAAATATTTAGACCCTTTGCAATGAGATTTGAAATTGAGCTCAGGTGCATCCTGTTTCCATGAATCATCCTTGATGTTTCTACAACTTGATTGGAATCCACCTGTGGTAAATTCAATTGATTGGACATGATTTGGTAAGGCACACACCTGTCTATATAAGGCCCCACAGTTGACAGTGCATGTCCGAGTAAAATTCAAGCCGTGAGGTCAAAGGAATTGTCTGTAGATTCTCTGAGACAGGATTGAGTCAAGGCATAGATCTGGGGAAGGGTACGAAAACATTTCTGCAGCATTGAAGGTCCCCAAGAACACAGTGGCCTCCTTTCTTAAATGGAAGAAGTTTGGAACCAGCAAGACTCTTCGTAGACCTAGCAGCCCAGCCAAACTGAACAATCGGGGGAGAAGGGCCTTGGTCAGGTAGGTGAAACCAATGGACTTAATCTTCTTGGACCAAGAAACCGATGGTCACTCTGACAGAGCTCCAGAGTTCCTCTGTGGAGATGGGAGAAACTTCCAGAAGGACAACCATCTCTGCAGCACTCCACCAATTAGTCCTTCATGGTAGAGTGGCCAGATGGAAGCCACTCCTCAGTAAAAAGCTCATGATAGCCTGCTAGGAGTTTGCCAAAAAACACATAAGAACTCTCAGACCATGAGAAACAAAATGTTCTTGTCTGATGAAACCAAGATTGAACTTTTTGGCCTGAATGCCAAGCGTCATGTCTGTCTGGTATGTCTGGTACGACCTGGTACGATCCCTACGATGAAGCATGGTGGTGGCAGCATCATGCTGTGGGGATGTTTTTCAGCGACAGGGAATTAGAGACTAGTCAGGATCGTGGAAAAGATTAACAGATCAAAGTACAGAGATCCTTGATGAAAACCTGTTCCAGATTGCTTAGGACCTCAGACTGTGGCGAAGGTTCACCTTCCAACAGGACAATGACCCTAAGCACACAGCCAAGACAACGCAGGAGAGGCAAGTTTATGAATATCCTTGAGTGGCCCAGCCAGAGCCTGGATTTGAACACGATAGAACATCTCTGGAGAGACTTGAAAATACCTGACAGAGTTTGAGAGGATCTGCAGAGAAGAATGGGAGAAACTCCCCAAATACAGGTGTGCCAAGCTTGTAGCGTCATACACAAGATGACTCAATTCTGTAATCCCTGCGAAAGGTGCTTCAACAAAGTACTGACAAAAGGGTCTGAATTCTTATGTAAATGTGATTTTTTTTTTTTTACAAATTAGCAAACATTTCTATACCTGTTTTTGCTTTGTCATTATGGGGTATTGTGTGTTGATGAGGGAAAAAAACGATTTAGTCCATTTTAGAATAAGGTTGTATCGTAACTAAATGTGGAAAAAGTCAAGGGGTCTGAATACTTTCCGAAAGCACTGTATGTAAGCACTGCAGTCTGCCTCACATCTGTCTCAGTAAAGCAAATGGTTTCACATTTTGCCTTATACAGTGTTCTGGCCCCAGATCTCTTTGTGCTGTCCATTGCTGTGTCATTGTTATACCAATGGCACAAACAGATCTGTGACCAGGCTTTATACAGTATTCATGTCACAGCAAATGTCTATTTCATGACTTCATGGAATCAAATACTTTGCAGGTCGCTCTACAACTGCCTTATTTTATAAATGATTCCTGCCATGATGAAATACATAGACATACACTGAGTGTACAAAACATTAAAGACACCTTCCGAATATTGAGTTGCGCCCCCTTTTGCCATCAGAACAGCTTCAATTCGATGAGGCATGCTCTCTACAAAGTGTCAAGCGTTCCACAGGGATGCTGTCCATGTTCACTCCAATGCTTCCCACAGTTGTGTCAAGTTGGCTGGTAGTGGATCTCTACTCTGAATAGCTTGTTTCATCTCATTCCACAGATGCTCAGTTGGATTGAGATCTGGTGACTGGGCAGGCCACTGCAGTAAGCTGAATTCGTGTATGCCTATTTTGTCCTCTTTCAGTTCTTGACACACTCAAACCGATGCACCTAGCACCTACTACCATACCCTGTCCAAAGCCAAAGGCACTGAAATCTTTTGTCTTTCTCATTCACCTTCTGAATAGCACATGTCTCAATTGTCTCAATTCTCAGAAATCCTTCTTTAACCTGTCTCTTACCTTTCATCTACACTGATTGAAGTGGATTTAACAGGTGACATCAATAAGGGATCATAGATTTCACCTGGTCAGTCTATGTCATGGAAAGAGGTGGTCCTTATGTTTTGTACATTCAGTGTATATCTACCCGTCTTTAACATAGAAAAAGAATGAATGGCCGCCAAACATTATTGCTTAATAGACCTGAATTGGGGAATCCGTTCTATTCATTCTAATTCTATGGTCTTTACATGCCTGGGTGATCCTCAGAAACTATATTATTGTAGATGGTGTTGTATTAAGTATGTTTGTGAGAGTGTATTGCCACAAAGATATGTGACAATTGTATTTCCCTGTAATGTTACAAGATGGGCTATGTATGAAGAAAAAAATGGGCGAGATTGAAATCTGGGGTCAGTCCACAATTGATATTCAGATGGGTGCATTGCTTCATTCAAATCAGTATGTGTGTTGTAGCCTGATCCCAGGTCTGTTTGTGCTGTCTTGCCAACAACAACGACAATAGGAGCAAGACCGCACAAACATCTGGGTCCAGGCTAAAGTGTTTGTCTTAATGACAAAATAAGGTAAACCATGATGTACAATATGGGAATATTATTTCGCAGTCGTCCCAATCATATAGAGTAAAGTTGTCCCTAGATGCATTTCCCCCAATAAAGGATTATGGGAGGGAGGGAAAGCTGATCCTAGATCTGTCACTAACAGAAACTTCACCCCGGAGCTCTCGCTCCACAGTTCACAGCCTTCTGTAAACTATGGTGACTCTCAGACAGAACTGTATCATGTTCTGGGACCAAAATGTGTTATTAAGACAAAAGACCAGTGGATAAGACTCTGTTCGTGGTTTCACAAGTCAGGGACTCATCAGGGCAGGCAACAAAAAACAAAAAACATTTTTTAAACATTTTCCAAATTAAGATGAGCGTTTCTTATTGGACAAGTACAGTTAGTCCTAAGTTTCAGTCCGTTTTCTGTCATTTGGTGCCTAAAGAACATGACCCAGGTGACGGACTCTCCTCTCCAAAGTTCATTCCAACTTTTTGACACCTCTTCTGTAGTGGAATATCATGGCCAGCGCAAATCCATTGAGCGATGACAAGACAGCAAACCGAGTAAGAACTGAGCGAATTAAAGAACCAAGCGTTACAAACTGATCACAGTATGAGCTCATTTCCTAATGTTTATAACCGCTGAAACTTATCTTCCATGTCTATTGCATAGATCAGACAAAGACATAGAGTTGGTTAGAGGATGCACTTGGTCCAAAGCATGCTTGAACAAAGGTATAATTAATAGTCTAGCACATCTTTATGAACTAAGATCACGTTTCTACAAAGCAGGCAGTAGATACTGACCTTAGGTCTGTCGTCATGATTGTATTGAACATCTTCTCTGAAACATGATTTGAGTGTGAAAACGAACCTTCCAAACAGTCAGTCATCACGTTTCCATAACTGCCAATCTCCTCATGTAGACTAGCCTAAACAGCACAGCCTAACCCCACTGTATCTGCCAGCTGGTGGCTAGAGAGCACGTACCAAGACCAGAGTAGGCACATTTACTATTTAGCACAACAGTCTTTGTGACAAAATTATCAGTAGAGTTGAAAATTCGATGGAAACATATTGAAATTTAGATTTACATTCGGTACATGTAAACAAAAAAGTCAATTTTATGTGCACTATGTCTTCATGCACTGATTTGCATCTGCAATTTGTTGTTGGGAAAATGTGCATATTTTCTTTATGCGGATTCTAGAATATTTGCATGAAAATCTGTCACCAATTGGATGGAAACCTAGCTAGTGTAATGGTTTTCCTGCTCTTCGTCTGAAGAGGAGAGGCGAGAAGGATCGGAGGACCAATATGCGGTGTGGTAAGTGTCTATGGTTGGTTATTTAAACACATAAACTGAACACTCCATACAAAAACAATAAACGTAACGTGAATAACCGAAACCAGAAACAGTACCGTGTGGTGTAAAACACAGACACGGAAACAATCACCCCCAAAACAACAGTGAAACCCAAGGCTACCTAAGTATGATTCTCAATCAGAGACAACAAACGACACCTGCCTCTGATTGAGAACCATACTAGGCCGAACACAGAAAACCAACCTAGAAACACAAAACATAGAATGCTCACCAAACTCACATCCTGACCAATACAAACAAACAAATAACACAAATACTAGGGTCAGAACGTGACAGCTAGTCATACCTCCATTACTGTAATAAATTACGAAAGGGTGAACTATCCCTTTAAAGATGAAATCCGTAGCAGTGAAACTCCCACTTCTGTTTGCGATATATTACAAAGCATAACTTAAAGCAGCAAACACTTTTTTTCCCCTCTGACATCATTGCATACGTGATGGTACATACTATGCTGTTCTATTATTATTTTTTTATTACCACAATACAGGATGCTCCTCTGCCCCGTTTCAAAAACAATAACAAATGTACCTGGGGCGACCAGTGTCGCTGTTTCACCTTATGTGAATCTCCGCTTTAAGTATTCAGACCCTACAATACCGAAGAACCAATGGAAGAGGCACACTGTTCTAGTGCCAGACATGTAGTCAGATTCCCTACCCTTAATCCTGAAGTGTACACCTGTTCACTCCCCCCTGTGGATTTAAAAGCAGTGGAAAGGTAGTACCGTACAGTATTGAAGAGCCCACACTGCTGCTCAATCATCCTATTTTTCAACCTAATTGAGGAGAATAAGAAAAATCCCCCCCAAAAAAATTATACTGTCACAAAGATAATCAAAAAGCAGCATTCCCCAAGAGAGGATGGCTTTCACTTCAGCAGTGAAGAATTCATGAACTTCTTCTTTGACGAAAAGATTGATCATTAGAAAGCAAATTATGGACTCCTCTTTGTATCTGCTTATTTCTCCAAAGCTCAGTTATCCTGAGTCTGCACAGAACTGCCAGGACCTAGGATCACACTCAAGTTTTTTAACCGTGTCTCTCGACACATTCATGAAAATAGTCTGGTCTCTAAAACTTCAAGCTGCATACTGGACCCTAGTCCAACTAAACTACTGAAATAGCTCATTCCTGTGCTTGGCCCTCCTATGTTCAACATATTAAATATCTCCCTATCCTCAGGATGTGTACTAAACTCACTAAAAGTGACAGTAATAAAGCCTCTCTTGAAAAAGGTCCAACCTTGACCCAGGAAAAATAAAATAATAATATTTGCCTATATCGCATCTCCCATTCCTCTCAAACATTTTAGAAGAATCTGCTGCACAGCAACTCACTGCCTTCCTGAAGACAAATAATGTATACAAAATACTATAGCACATCATTGCACTGAGACTGCACCTGTGAAGGTGGTAAATTATATTTGAATAGCGTCAGACGAAGGCTCTGCATCTGTCCTCCTGCTCATAGACCTTAGCACTGCTTTTGACACCATCAATCCCCATATTCTTTTGGAGAGATTCGAAACCCTAATTGGTCTACACGTACAAGTTCTTGCTTGGTTTATATGTTATCTGTCTGAAAGTTATCAGTTTGTCTCTGTGGATGGTTTGTCCACTGACAAATCAATTGTAAGTTTCGGTGTTCCTCAAGGTTCTGTTTTAGAACCACTATTGTTTTCACTATATATTCTACCTCTTGGTGATGTCTTTCGGAAACATAATGTCAACTTTCACTGCTATGCGGACAACACACTGCTGTACATTTCGATAAAACATGGTGAAGCCTGTGTTTCAGACATAATGAAAAGGATGTTGGCAAATGTTTTACTTTATTTATTACTTTTATTACTTTATTACTTTTTTTACCCCTTTTTTCTCCCCAATTTCATGGTATCCAATTGGTAGTAGTTACAGTCTTGTCTCATCACTGCAACTCCCACACGGACTCAGGAGAGGCAAAGGTCAAGATCCATGCGTCCTCCGAAACACAACCCAACCAAGCCGCACTGCACATCCAGCCCGGAAGCCATCTGCACCAATGTGTCGGAGGAAACACCATACACCTGGCGACCTGGTCAGCGTGCACTGTGCCCAGCCCACCACATGAGTCACTAGTGCACGATGAGACAAGGATATCCCTGCCTGCCATCATACATTGACTACTAATTACAGTATGTCATACAAGAACCAATATGATGTCTGGTTACACAAAGAAAGGGGGTTGGGTTTTAATGAAAGCGCGGGAAGACTGAGGAACAAAAGGATTGGGTCTCTATCGGACCTTATGAAGCCATGCTATCGTAAATACAGAATCTTATGCATTCTAAATAACCACCCATTTGGAAATGGAAAATGCTAAAAATATTTACTCTGAGCTGCATTTCGATAGATTTGTCGTAGATGGAAGGCTGGGTTGCCCAGCAGAGATCTCCCTTGTCCTTAGAATAATATGTCTTGTGGTAGAACAGGTACATTGTAGTACCGTCGTCGTGTGGTAGAACGAATACGTTGTAGTACCCTGTCTTTCTGAAGAGATTGTCCGTCCTTTCCTAGCCCACGTTTACAGCTCCTGCTGCTAACTCGACGTCTAGGATGTATCACTTCTTTAGTGAATAAGAGTTCAAAGTTCATACCAGGTTGCCATACATTAAACTCATGCTATGCTCTGGCTGGTATAGTCGAAATTCATCCTTCCAGTGTGTCGATCGTCACCTCCACGTTGAAATTCGCCCTTCTAAATGAATGGACATCAGTCCTCACGTCACCGGGAACACAATGTTAATTTCGTTAGGTTGTAGTCATTCAACCATTCGCAACCAGAGCTCACGCTGAGGTTGGCTTAGTTCTGTAGTTGATATTATCCCTTCTAAACGTATGAACAGCAGTCCTCATGTCATCGGGAACACAAGGTTGACTTTCATCAATGGGCTTTTGTAGTGGTGGAGAGAAGGGCGTGTTTCATAGTTCACAACCAATGTCTGTTCACTTTGGCGGGACCACTGAGTGAGCATAGTTCACTTATGAAAACAATTCTCTAATTTAGAAGCTAAAATTACATTTAATCTTTTCACAAATAGTTTAATATTTAAACATTTAAATTGCACAACAATTCCATGTGAATCTGATAACTAGGATGTGTAGACTTTCCAAGATACAGTTTGTCATCCTATCATCAGTAATAATGTCTCAGACGACAACTGACGTGACTTCATATTCTTTAAGTTCCAACAGATAATTTCAACTGGTTGGATTACCGAAATATGGTTCCCTTTCCCAACCTTTTGATGTTACCAGACTCTCTCTATGTTAATAACAAAGGGCTTTCTAAGAGTCCAATCTGTAGAGTAGAGAGAGAAAAGGGGGAAAGGTATTTATGGGGGTCATAAACCTCACCAACAGGGCAACATCATGACAGCAGGACAGGAACATTTTACACAGCAGTGTATGGCCTCCGTTCGATCAATAGTGGTTCAGAGACAACTTTTTAATAGATGCCTGTGATCAAATATTGCAGATTCCTAATTATGATAAATTGGCTAAAATTTGACACAGGAATGACAGTTACTCCAAATGGAGTGTGATATGTGAATTTCTTATTCAATTTTTTGTTTTGATACAAATTTCACCGGATTCAGACTGCTGGTGTGATTCTCCAATGGGTTAACTCCCTGATCTGGTAACTCTTCCGAAAGGTCGCCAGTAAAATAAGAGATTATGAACTCATTTTGAAAATTGTTTCAACAGTAACAGAATGTTGTTATGCTCTTTGACATTTTTTGTAGAGATAATGTTATTAAGAAAATGGGGAATTAAATAATTTGGCATATAGTCAATGCTTGTCTGGATTTCCTGAAACAGAAATGTATTGAACGAAACTGTTCTTCTGATCTGTCCTCTTTTAAGGTTACCATGGAAGGTGACATCAGAATGTGTCTTATTAATGCATGGGATGAATATTTATTTTATTTCACCTTTATTTAACCAGGTAGGCCAGTTGAGAACAAGTATCATTTACAACTGCAACCTGGCCAAGATAGAGCAAACCAGTGCGACACAAACAACAACACAGAGTTACACATGGAATAAACAAACGTAGAGTTAATAACACAATAGAAAATTCTATATACAGTGTGTGCAAATGTAGTAAGATTTGGGAGGTAAGGCAATAAATAGACCATAGCGGCGAAATAATACAATTTTAGCAATTAAACACTGGAGTGACAGTATATACAGTGTGTGCAAATGAGGTAGGAAAAGGGAGGTAAGGCAATAAATAGGCCATGGTGGTGACGTAATTACAATATAGCAATTAAACACTGGAGTGATAGATGTGCAGAAGATGAATGTGCAAGTAGAGATACTGGAGTGCAAAGGAGCAAAAAAATATATACAATACGGGGATGAGGTAGTTGGATGGGGTATTTACAGATGGGCTATGTACAGTTGCAATGATCTGTGAGCTGCTCTGACAGCTGATGCTTAAAGTTAGTGAGGGAGATATAAGTCTCCAGCTTCAGTGATTTTTTTCAATTCGTTCCAGTCATTGGCAGCAGAGAACTGGAAGGAAAGGCGGCCAAAGTAGGAATTGGCTTTGGGGATGACTAGTGAAATATACCTGCTGGAGTGCGTGCCACGGGTGGGTGCTGCTATGGTGACCAGTGAGCTGAGATAAGGCGGGGCTTTACCTAGCAAAGACTTATGGATGACCTGGAGCCAGTGGGTACGGCGACGAATATGAAGTGAGGGCCAACCAACGAGAGCATACAGGTCGCAGTGGTGGGTAGTATATGGGGCTTGGGTGAGAAAACGGATGTCACTGTGATAGACTGCTTCCAATTTGCTGAGTAGAGTGTTGAGGCTATTTTGTAAAGGACATCGCCAAGGTCAAAGATCGGTGTGATAGTCAGTTTTACGAGGGTATGTTTGGCAGCACGAGTGAAGGATGCTTTGTTGCGAAATAGGAAGCCGATTCTAGATTTAATTTAGGATTGGAGATACTTAATGTGAGTCTGGAAGGAGAGTTTACAGTCTAACCAGACACCTAGGTGTTTGTAGATGTCCACACATTCTTAGTCAGAACCTTTCAGAGTAGTGATGATAGACGGCCGGGCAGGTGCGGGCAGTGATCGGTTGAAGAGCATGCATTTAGTTTTACTTGCATTTAAGAGCAGTTGGAGGCCACGGAAGGAATGTCATATGGCATTGAAGCTCATCTAGAGGTCAGTTAGCACAGTGTCCAAAGAAGGGCCAGAGGTATACAAAATGGTGTCGTCTGCGTAGAGGTGGATCAGAGAATCACCAGCAGCAAGAGCGACATCATTGATGTATAAAGAGAAAAGACTCGGCCCGAGAATTGAACCCTATGGCACCCCCACAGAGGCTGCCAGAGGTCTGGACAACAGGCCCTCTGATTTGACACACTGAACTCTGTCTGAGAAGTAGTTGGTGAACCAGGCGAGGCAGTCATTTGAGAAACCAAGGCTATTGAGTCTGCCGATCGGTGGTGACAGTGTTTCCTTGCCTCGGTGCAGTGGGTAGCTGGGAGGAGGTGCTCTTATTCTCCATGGACTTTACATTGTCCCAGAACTTTTTGGAGTTTGTGCTACAGGATGCAAATTTCTGTTTGAAAAAACAGATATCATCAGAATGTTAATGTTAAATTGCATCAATACATAGAGATGGCTGGATGATACAGTACAATTAGTTGCATACAAGGCTCATAGTCTGTGTCTTACGATAACACTCAAGGATGAAAATGAAGGAGACGGCATGGAGACCAGTATCACATGGGCATAGAACGTAACGGATGGACGGTTCTGTCCCCAGTCTTAGTCACATCAAGAGTGGTGTGAAATTATTAAACATACTTATTCTCCTTCCTTTTTAAGTCAATATGTTTTTAGGTGTCGTGGAACATAAGAGTGATCATTGTTCCAGATGAGGGACTGATGTATATTGACTAATTGATTTGAAAATGTTTAGTATGTTGATAACTGTAGAAGTGCATTAGGAGTAGTGACTTGTGTTACGGGTTAGATGGAATGATATATATGCACATTTTTCTGTAGCAAGAGGCGAGGTACACATGAGGCCTGTGTTTGAGACAGAATGTTTACATACTGTAGGGCTGTTAAGTGGCATGGAATGTGACTGCGGTGGAGATCTGTGGGGGCTCTTAAAATAAGGTTGTGGTGATAGAGGGGTATCATTCCCAGAGTGCAAGGACAGATAACTGTGCACAATATAGGGACTATTACACATACCCAGATCATGGTGAAAGTAGCAGAGATAGTGTTGGCAATTAAGACACTATTGTCAACATTCAAGAAACCTGTGACTCTGAGTTTTGTTAGGTGGATATTGTTCCAACTTCCTTAATCTCTGTCCCAATTTCTAACAACCGGTGAACATTTGACAGATTACATGCAGTAGTTATTCTGAGGCTATAGTCATAGTGGAAGCGGCACATGAGGAGCAGAAGATAAACGAGGGCATGGGCTGAATTCTGGAGATTGAGTGTACATCAAGATACACCGGGCGGGGGGTGTGGGGACAGCATTGGTCTGGTCCACACACATTACTCCTTACAGCACCTGCAGTGGGTGCATAGTTCTCACCTGAAGTGAGGTCCAGCTGCATAATGGTAAACATCATAGTTGGTTAATGCATCATATGAAAGGATCGATGTTGGGGTAATGGTATGCAAAACAACATTGGGGAGGCATTGATGTGAAAGTCTATACAGTGCTGAGTTACCTCAAGAGGATGTAGTGTTGAATAGGGATACACACTTGCCTATCAGGTGACGTGCCTATCAGGTGGCAATGGAGGAGATGGGGAACAAAGTGAAAATGACATGGCTTGACCTATCTGAACCTGTGTCTTGTTCAGGTCTGAAGATTGGGCTGCCCATGACAAGGTCTTGATCTGGTGGTCCTCCATCCACACCTTGATTGACCTGGCTGTGTGGCATGGAGCATTGTCCCGCTGGAAAAAACAATCCTCAGAGTTGGGGAACATTGTCAGAGCAGAACGAAGCAAGTTTTCTTCCAGGACAACCTTTGTACATGGCTCGATTCATGCGTCCTTCACAAAGACAAATCTGCCCGATTCCAGATTTGCTGAAGCACCCCCAGATCATCACCGATCCTCCGCCAAATTTCACAGTGGGTGTGAGACCTGGAGAGGCCTACAAGCCACAGTGTATTTTCACTTAAATGTTCCTCCAGAGGACGTTGCCACCACTATTTCAACGTAATTCCTGTCCAGTGCGGAAATGCTAGTTTAGTTCCACCCTCCAAACACCAATGTATGGCTCCTTCAAACGCTATGACAAGGTGGAGGACCATCCACTCTCCTCCCTCTTCTGCAATAGAATTGAATGATCAAGGATGAATTTAGTGGTAAATACTGGAGTTTTACCGGTGAAGCTAGAGGCTAGCTAACCTACTCCTTGGACCAATAAAGCTAGCTAGATATCTAGCCAGGAAGCTACCGGTAACTATTAGCAACTGTGGATAATTGGTTCCAAAGTTCTTTTAAGCATAAAAGTACTTGTAACTATGCTAGCTACCATTCAGCTGTTTCTTTGAAAACCTCATTATTTGAAGAGTAAAGGTTAGGTAATTAGTTGCTAGGTAGCTAGCTACTGTACTCGAAATGTAGCTAGCTAGCTTTCTAGCTACCTGGTAAGCTCACTAAACAACAGATGGAATGACCTAGCTATAAATTTTACAAGTATCCTCACTAGATGACCAATATAACAGTTGACCCCAAGGCTTTTTGTAACAAGCCAATGAAATCAACTCTTGCCTGTATCAGTGAAAGACAAAACATAGATGATTCTTAAAGATATTAAATCCATGTTTTTTGTAGAACCCCCTGCAACTGGAATGACATTTCTAAGTTATTTTTTCACCGAATCAAAAACTAAGAAAGTATCGCCAAGAACAGGTTAGTTGAAAAATCTATGGTGGAGGTTTCATTGGGGCTTTCCTGTTATGCCCAGTAATGGACATCAAAAATCTGGCGTACAATCTGTAGCGAGACACGAGCTAGAATGCAGACCAGTACATTTGGACGAATACAATGGCCCAACCTCTTGCACATTGTTTTGATAAGCCGGTTAGAATAAGGCTCTTACTTGGTCAAATCGTGAATCATAATTTGTACCAAATGCATTTTCTATCAATAAACATTTTACAATGTATACATATCATGTCATTTTACTTTATGTTCCTTATTATTAACTTAATATTATCAAACTTCATCCAGCTATCACACCTTTGATTTGTATGAGATACATTACTAGTTAGCTTTGTTCTCCGAACAACAACACCAGTGTTCCTGTACCAGAATGTGTATACTGTAATATAGGATATAGCCAAGAGTGGAAGAAGTGAAGGCTTGCTAGAGCACAGGCATGGTTCTTAATTCAGTGGTGCTCATGAGGACCTCCATAACAATTGAAATGTAAATGTGGCCCTAGTCAAACATATTGTAACCCCGGGAACCCTCAGTAGGACATGTGTGATAGGACCCTGAGCGCAGGAGTAGACTATAATGAAAATGTGGGCTTTCTGTACATTGTAATAATGTATTTACCATTCCATTGATTGCTCAGCTTGTAATTGTAGTTGGTTAAGTAAACCTTTTTAGAACAGGCATGGAATGATAAACAGAACAAAGCTGATAAACAGATCAACAGAACCTATTCTGTGATTATAATTGTTTTACAATTTTATCCATATCCTCACTTTATGTCAATATTACAATATTGCTGCTTGCTCAGTCTTTGTCTTGGTCAGCATCACTTAGCCCCGGAGTCATCAGTCCTGTAAGACAAATTAAACACATGCTGTAGGTAGGTTGTTGAGTTGTCATTATGTCAGTCATGAATTGTGTCCATACAATGACCATTTTCCTGTTCTCAGCAAAAAAAACAATGTAAAAAATTATTTCACCAGGTAAATTGACTGAGAACACATTCTCATTTACAGCAATGACCTGGGGAATAGTTACAGAGGACAGAAGGGGGGATGAATAAGCCAATTGTAGGCTGGGGATGTTTAGGTGTCCATGATGGTATGAGGGCCAGATTGGGAATTTAGCCAGGACACCGGGGTTAACACCCCTACTCTTATGATAAGTGCCATGGGATCTTTAGTGACCACATAGAGTCAGGACACCCGTTTAGCGTCCCATCCAAAAGACAGCAAACCCCAATCACTGGGGCATTGGGATATGTTTCAGACCAGAGGAAAGAGTGCCTCCTACTGGCCCTCCAACACCAGTTCCAGCAGCATCTGGTCTCCCATTCAGGGACCAACCAGAACCAACACTGCTTAGCTTCAGAAGCAAGCCAGCAGTGGGATGCAGGGTGGTATGCTGCTGACAGGGGCAGACTCCGACAATAATTTGGCCCTGGCATTTTATCCACACCAGACCACATGTGTGCACATGCTACATAGCGAGCTACCCAGGCCGTTGAGCTTTGCGCAACTGCCGATACGGTACATTGTTAACTCAGTTACATTTGCCTCTCTGTTCTGCACCATTCCTATGGTGAAGTATTCAGACCTCTTAACTTTTTCCAGATTGTTACGTTGGAGCCATATTCTAAAATGGATTAAATTGTATTTTTATTAATAAATACTCCACACACAATAATAACAAAACAAAAACAGATGTTTTTTAAATGTGCAAATGTATTACAAATAAAAAACGGAAATATCACATTTACATAAGTATTCAGACCCTGTACTCAGTACTTTGTTGAATCACTTTTGGCAGCGATTACAGCATCGAGTCTTCTTGGGTATGACGCTACAAGCTTGGCACACCTGTATTTGGCGGAGTTTCTCGTATGCTTCTCTGCAGATCCTCTCAAGCTCTGTCAGGTTGCATGGGAAGCGTCGCTGCACAGCTATTTTCCATTCATCTCAAGGATGATCAATGGAAACAGGATGCACCTCAGCTCAATTTTGAGTCACAGTAGTAAAATGGCGCCGACAGGGAGGGCTGCTGTGCTTCTAGCTCTTAGGAAACTTTGCGGTATTTTGTTTTTTAATGTATTATTTCTTACATTAGTAGTGCAGAATTGTTTTGTGCTTTTACATATGGGAAGAATTATTGGATATCAGAGCGGCGGTAACTCACAAGCACTACCAGCATTATGACCAGGAATACGACTTTCCTCTCACACCCCCAAAGGCAATTGAACTGATTTCAGAGGCCGACCCAAAACACAGCTGGCAGAGTAGAGGTACTCTGAGTGGTCTTCTAGTCCGACTTAGGAGGCACGCACACCACCCACAGCTTCTGAGTATATTACTTGCTAATGTACAGTCTCTGAATAATACAGTTGACGAACTCAGGGCGAGGATTTCTTTCCAGAGAGACATCAGGGATTGTAACATACTCTGTTTCATGGAAACATGGCTCTCTCGGGATAAACTGTCTGAGTCCGTCCAGCCAGTTGGGTTCTCAGTTCATTGCGCAGACAGGAATAAATATCTCTCCGATTATCGACTCATGATGTGATAACATACAGGAACTCAAATCCTTTTGTTCACCCAAACTAGAATACCTCACAATCAAAATACAACCTACAATCAAATGCCAACCTTAATATCTCCCAAGAGAATTCTCTTCAGTTATAGTCACAGCCATGTTGTCATACCCTGACCATAGTTTGCTTTGTATGTTCTGTTTGTTTTGTTTGGTCAGGGTGTGATCTGAGTGGGCATTCTATGTTGGATGTCTTGTTTGTCTGTTTCTGTGTTTGGGCCTGATATGGTTCTCAATCAGAGGCAGGTGTTAGTCATTGTCTCTGATTGGGAGCCATATTTAGGTAGCCTGTTTTGTGGGTGATTGTTCCTGTCTTTGTGTTTGTTACACCAGATAGGGCTGTTTTCGTTTTTTTCACAGTTTCTTGTTTTTTGTATATTGTTCTATTTTAATCTTTATTAAAGATGTATCACAATAACCACGCTGCGTTTGGTCCGCCTCTCCTTCAAAAGAAGAATCCCATTACACATGTATAGTCACAGCCGTGTATATCCCCCCTCAAGCCGATACCACGACGGCCCCCAAAGAACATCACTGGACTTTATGCAAACTGTAAACTGCATTTATTGTAGCTGGGGTTTTTAACAAGCCAATTTTGAGAAAAAGGCTGCCGAAGTTCTATCAACACATTGTAGTACTGCTAAAACACATATGTTCTGATAATAACAAATATACTGATACGGTGACTAAGTGTATCAGGAAGTGTACAGGAGATGTTGTACCCACTGTGACTATTAAAACCTACCCTAACCAGAAACCGAGGATAGATGTCGGTATTTGCACAAAACTAAAATCGCTAATCACCGCATTTAACCAATGCAAGGTGACTGGGAATATGGCAGAATACAAAGAGTGTAGTTATTCCCTCCACATGGCAATCAAACAGGCAAAGCGCATCAGTATTGAGACAGAGTGGAGTCGCAATTCAACGGCTCAAACACGTGGCGTATGTGGCAGGGTCTACAGACAATCACAGACTACAAAAGGAAAACCAGCCACGTCGCAGACACCGAAGTCTTGCTTCCGGACAAGCTAAACACCTTTGCATGCTTTGAGGATAACACAGTGCCACCGGCGTGGCCCGCTACCAAGGACTGTGGGCTCTCCTTCTCCGTGGCCGACGTGAGTAAGCTTTTTAAGTGTGGTCTGGCATGATCTAAGGACTCGGCTAGGGATGCCGTCTGGGCCGGCAGCCTTGCGAGGGTTAAGTGTGTTAACCCTCGCAAGGCTGCCGGCCCAGACGGCATCCCTAGCCGAGTCCTCAGATCATGCCAGACCAGCTGGCTGGTGTGTTTACGGGCATATTCAATCTCTCCCTATCCCAGTCTACTTTACCCACATGCTTCAAGATAGCCACCATTGTTCCTGTATCTAAGAAAGCAAAGGTAATTGAACTAAATGACTATCATCACGTAACACTCACTTCTGTCATCATGAAGTGCATTGATAGACAAGTCAAGGATCATATCACCTCTACATTACCGGTCACCCACGAGCCATTTCAATCTGCTTACCGCTCCAATAGATCCACAGACCATCGCACTGCACACTGCCCTTTCCCATCTGGACAACAGGAATACCTATGTAAGAATGCTGTTCTTTGACTATAGTTCAGCATTCAACACCATAGTACCCTCCAAGCTCATCATCAAGCTCGGGGCCCTGGGTCTGAACCCTGCCCTGTGCAACTGGGTCCTGGACTTGACTGGCCGCCCCAGGTGGTGAAGGTAGGAAACAACACCTCCACTTCGCTGATCCTCAACACTGGGGCCCCACAAGGTTGCATGCTCAGCCCCCTCCTGTACTCCCTGTTCACCCATGTCTGCGTGTTCACGCTCGCCTCCAACTCCATCATCAAGTTTACAGAACTATTACACAACAGTAGTAGGCTTGATTACCAACAAGGAGGAGTGAGGGCTCTGGGAGTGCGGTGTCAGGAAATTAACCTCTCACTCAACATCAACAAAACAAAGGAGATGGTCGTGGCAGTTGGAGCACCCCCATATCCACATCGACAGGACAGCAGTGGAGAACGTGGAAAGCTTCAGGTTCCTCGGCATACACATCACTGACAGATTGAAATGGTTCGCCCACACAGACAGTGTGGTGAAGAAGGTGCAACAGCGCCTCTTCAACCTCAGGAGGCTAAAGAAATATGTATTGGCACCTAAAACCCTCCCAAACCTTTACAAATGCACAATTGAGAGAATACCTGGTATGGCAACTGCACCGCCCGCAAATGCAGGGCTCTGCATCGCCCACAAACCCAGGGCAAACTATCTGCCCTCCAGGACACCTACAGCACCCAATGTCACAGGAAGGCCAAAAAGTTAATCAAGGACAACAACCACCCGAGCCACTGCCTGTTCACCCCTCTGTCATCCAGAAGGCGAGGTCAAGACAGGTGCATCAAAGCTGTGACCAAGAGACTGAAAAACAGCTTCTATCTCAAGGCCATCAGACTGTTAAATAGCCATCACTAGCACATTAGAGGCCTATATACATAGACTTGAAATCACTGGCCACTTTAATAAATGTAACACTAATCACATGAATAATGTTTACATGACTCATCTCATTTGTATATATTGTATCTTAGTCTATGCCGCTCTGACATTGCTCGTCCATATATTTATATATTCTTAATTATTTTACTTAGATTTGTGTGTTTTGGGTATATATTGTGAAATTGTTAGATATTACTTGTTAGACACTGTCAGATCTAGAAACACAAGCACCTGCTAAACACGTGTATGTGTAACAGTTTTGCTTTTGTCCCTCTCCTCGCCCCTACCTGGGCTTGAACCAGGGACCCTCTGCACACATAGACAACAGGCACCCTTGAAGAATTGTTACCCGTCGCTCCACAACTACTTCAAGGTCTCAAAGCGAGTGACGTCACCGATTAAAATGCTATTAGCGCACACCCCGCTAACTAGATAGCCATTTCACACCGGTTACATATGTGACCAAAACAATTTGATTGAGTCCCATAAGCAAAGGTTCTGAATACTTATGTAAATAATGCATTTGTGTTTTTTATTTTATTTTTTATAAATTTGCAAACATTTCTTAAACCCTGTTTTTGCTTTGTCATTATGGGGTACTGTGTGTAGATTGATGAGGATTTGTTTTATTTAATCCATTTTAGAATAAGGCTGTAATGTGACAAAATGTGGAAAAAGTCAAGGGGTCAGAATACATTCCGAATGCTCTATATAAAAGTGTGGTAATGTATTCTCCCAAACCTTATTTCCGAATGTAATCTGACAACCATGATATGTGAGAGGACTACATTGGATGGGCACAGGCTTTCTGTGCACGTACACATGCGCCACAAGCACATGCACACAACATGTAGTCCTCGCACATACATTGCCCCTTAAATTAATACTTTGTAGCGCCACCTTTTGCTGCGATTACAGCTGTAAGTCGCTTGGGGTATGTCTCTATCAGTTTTGCACATCGAGAGACTGACATTTTTTCCCATTCCTTCTTGCAAAACAGCTCGAGCTCAGTGAGGTTGGATGGAGAGCATTTGTGAACAGCAGTTTTCAGTTCTTTCCACAGAATCTCGATTGGATTCAGGTCTGGACTTTGACTTGGCCATTCTAACACCTGGATATGTTTATTTTTGAACCATTCCATTGTAGATTTTGCTTTATGTTTTGGATCATTGTCTTGTTGGAAGACAAATCTCCGTCCCAGTCTCAGGTCTTTTGCAGACTCCATCAGGTTTTCTTCCAGAATGGTCCTGTATTTGGCTCCATCCATCTTCCCATCAATTTGAACCATCTTCCCTGTCCCTGCTGAAGGAAAGCAGGCCCAAACCATGATGCTGCCACCACCATGTTTGACAGTGGGGATGGTGTGTTCAGGGTGATGAGCTGTATTCCTTTTACGCCAAACATAACGTTTTGCATTGTTGCCAAAAAGTTCAATTTTGGTTTCATCTGACCAGAGCACCTTCTTACACATGTTTGGTGTGTCTCCCAGGTGGCTTGTGGCAAACTTTAAACAACACTTTTTATGGATATCTTTAAGAAATGGCTTTCTTCTTGCCACTCTTCCATAAAGGCCAGATTTGTGCAATATATGACTGATTGTTGTCCTATGGACAGAGTGTCCCACCTCAGCTGTAGATCTCTGCAGTTCATCCAGAGTGATCATGGGCCTCTTGGCTGCATCTCTGATCAGTCTTTTCCTTGTATAAGCTGAAAGTTTAGAGGGACGGCCAGGTCTTAGTAGATTTGCAGTGGTCTGATACTCCTTCCATTTCAATATTATCACTTGCACAGTGCTCCTTGGGATGTTTAAAGCTTGGGAAATCTTTTTGTATCCAAATCCGGCTTTAAACTTCTTCACAACAGTATCTCGGACCTGCCTGGTGTGTTCCTTGTTCTTCATGATGCTCTCTGCGCTTTTAACACAGTGCAGGTGCATTTATACGGAGACTTGATTACACACAGGTGGATTGTATCTATCACCATTAGTCATTTAGGTCAACACTGGATCATTCAGAGATCCTCACTGAACTTCTGGAGAGAGTTTGCTGCACTGAAAGTAAAGGGGCTGAATAATTTTGCACGCCCAATTTTTCAGTTTTTGATTTGTTAAAAAAGTTTGAAATATCCAATAAATGTTGTTCCACTTCATGATTGTGTCCCACTTGTTGTTGATTCTTCACAAAAAAATACAGTTTTATATCTTTATGTTTGAAGCCTGAAATGTGGCAAAAGGTCGCAAAGTTCAAGGGGGCCGAATACTTTCGCAAGGCACTGTATATTGGCCTGAAAATCTCTCAATTTCTGCCTGACTGACATGCCCAAAGTAAACTGCCTGTTGCTCAGACCCTGAAGCCAGGATATGCATATAATTGGTATCATTGGAATGAATACACTCTGATGTTTGTAGAAATGTTAAAATAATATAGGATACCCTAACACAATAGATATGGTAGGAGAAAATCCAAAGACAAACCAACCGTAATGTTTTGTTTCTTTGAGAACCTGTGCTCTTCCAATGGAACGTATCGGTAAAAAAATGAAATCTAGCTCCCAGTATGCAATTCCAATGGCTTCCACTGGGTGTCAATAGTCTTTGTTCAAGGTTTCAGGCTTGTTTCTTCCAAAACGAGGAATAATAATGAGTTTTAGTACAGGGACACAGACTTGGAAATTCATGTATGTAGGCGCGTCAAAGAGGACACACACTTTCTAATATCATTCTCCAATTGAACATATTTCTTTCCTTATGAAATATTATAGTTTAATTACATTTTAGGGTATCTGAGGATTTGATAGAAATGTATTTTGACTTGTTTTAACAAAGTTTAGCTGTAGCTTTTTGGATTCCTTTCTCTGCAGGTTAAACGAGTGGATTACTCAAATTGATGGAGCCAACTACACTGACCTTCTGGGATATAAAGAAGGATTTTATCTAACAAAATGGAACTACATGTTGTCGCTGCGACTCTTTGGATTGCAAATCAGAGGAAGATTTTCAAAAAGTAAGTGAATATCTAATCACTATTTGTGAATTTATGAAACCTGTGCCAGTGGAAAAATATTTTGATGTTGGGCACCATCCTCAAACAATCACATGGCATGCTTTTGCTGTAAAGCCTACTGTAAATCCGACAGTGCAGTAACATTAACAAGAATCTAAGCTTTTAACCAATATAAGACACTTGTATGTACATAAATGTTTAATATCCAAAAATTGTGTGATTATTCATTTGAATTGCCCGCCCTCCAGTTTCACCGGAAGTTGTCCCACTAGTGGGATGCCTAGCCTTAAGAAGATTTATTTTAAATAACATCTCTTATAAATACACAGAGAATGTACAAAGGCTATACTCAAACATCTTTTCTGTCTGAAAGGACACTAGACACAGAGTAAACGACATCTGAAAAGAGTGAAAACAGGAAAGGGGATGGAGGGGGTGAGAGCTAAAAAGTATCTCTAAGCAATGGGAAACATTCAAGAAAATATGACCCCACACACAAACTTCACCAGTAAGGACTAACAGTCTCTTTGGATCTAATAAGTGTGGGCTTTGGTTAGAATCTTTGCCACTAGTCCACTGACTTGAGCTGACCAACATTGGATACAAATGTAAGTATCAAGATTTAGGAAAACACCATGAGGACTTGGTCTCAAATATCGGTAGCACCCAGATGCCAGCCCTCCTAAATCCAGGGATCTGTCCAGGAAGCAGCATCGCGTGGACATCGGCGAATTTGTTGACATAGTGGACGATTCGCTAAATGTCCTCAGAGGAGAGTATCCATTTGCTGGCAAGACAACGACCACACCTCTTCTTCCTTGGAGCCATACCATGTACCTTGTATAACTGCAGTCAACTTATAGTATCTGTAAAAATTCGGAAACAATAACATTTATTTAAAACATGCCTTTAATATGTGTTGAAAGGCACAATTTAGCACAACTCAGCTGTTTTATTGCAGCTTGATTCAAAATATATAGGTAGATAGTTTGTAATTCATTCATGATTTGGAATATGGGAGAGTTTTGATAGCAGAGATGAAATAGTGCCGCAAAAGTGATATGTTACAAGCTAGCATCTTTTATTTTTTTCCATCTATACCAAACCGATGTGAAATTGCTCTATTGCTATGTTTTATCGTACGGTTAAGACTGCTAGCCAGCTGAGAATCAATTAAACAAATAGACGATTTATACACATTCATCATTGTTCCCAAATCACAGAGAATGAGGTAGCTATATTATATTGAAAATTCTATTTTTAGTAACCTGTGTTTTCTAGTCAAAGTTTGAATAGTTGGCTACCATATTGAGTTACTCCTATTTGGTAACGTTAGCTAGCAGTGGCTACCATGGCATAGGTGAAATTGATTGTCAGTTTGTAGCCAAAAGATGGCTAACTAGATGTATGATTTAGCTGATGTATTTTAGAGTTCAATACAGGACTGTAATGTTAGTTAGCTAATTTACCTAGTTCAGCTAGGATAGCAAGCTAGCTAACATTACGTTACCTCTAATCGAGAATCTTCCGTTTTGTTGAGAAATAAAAAAAACGATGGTATAACATAACTTCTCAGCTGTCGTCGAAATGGATTCCCCATCCATTCAGCCTGAAAATCCCTCTGATCTTTGGTCACAGTAAACATCATTCTTGATAGCCGCAAGTCACTAGCAAGCCTTGGGGCAAATCTCTGGTTGGTAGAACGGTGAAAGAGAGCACGTTTTTGCGATTGGTTGTAATTAGCACAGCCTGACACAGAGCACCACACATGCATGATGATAAACGTTAGTGAAAAATACATGTTTGAAAAATATGTGTGCCTAGAGAAGTTCTAAGATTACTGTGTGTTGATTGTTCGAAGTAAACAACACCATCAACCAATTCCTCTTCTGTGGATTTTATATGGCAGTTGGCAAGCAACCTTTTAAGATGCATTACCGCCACCAACTGGACTGGACCAGAGAAGGTCTCAGAATTTAAGGTGGCAGTGACGAAAAGAGTTGTTGGCCATACTAATGGCTGCCGAGTGGGTGGAGGAGGTGAGGCCAGACAGGGTAGTCATCTGCTCTGACTCCTGTGAAGCACCGATGAGCTTAAATTCACGTGTGTCTAAGAGCAGACAGGATGTATTGTGTGAGGTTTTGCAGTGCTTGTATAGGGTGAAACTGATGCAGTATTTGTTATGTTCCTCTGGGTACCAGCTCATGTGGGAGTAGAGGGGTATGAGGAAGTGGATATTATTACCAAGCAGGCTCTTTCATATCTTAATGTTGAGATAGAATTGTCAATCAGTAAAGCAGACGCCAAGGAATGAATAATAACAGTGGTTAAAAATAAGTTGCAATATTTGTGGAATAGGGAGAGAAAGGGAAGACCCCTGTATAAGATCCAGGAAAAGCTGGGGGCAGGGAGCTCCTCAGGCCGAGAGAGAAGGGAGGAAGGAGTAGTCACAAGGTTGAGACTGGGACACACAAGGTTGAGACTGGGACACACAAGGCTAAATAGTACATTGAAATTGATGGGGACACATCCGACTGGGAGGTGTGATCATTGTCAGGAGGAGATGGAGACAGTGGATGTTCTATTTCAGTGCCAGAAATATGTGAGAGAAAGGGAGTGATTGTTATTAGATTAATAATGGGGTTGAAGAGCGAGGATTAAGTGAACGACTGGGGAAATCTTCAGGGGATGTAGAATTTAAATATGTATTTTGTTTCCTTAGGGAGACAAGATTATTGGGTAAGATTTAGACCTTAAAAGCTGTTCCTGTCCACTCTGTTTTAGGGTCCTTGGATCCATCTGTGAATATATTCAAGAAATTGTATTGTGTTCTTAACTGTTCTCTTACTGAATCTACTCCTTCCTCAACATATCTTACCCTCTTAAGCAACCTTAGATTTATCACTGGCTGAGGCAGAAACCTAGGTGGGATAGCAGGAAAACCACAGAGGGGCTTAAACTCCCTCCCAAACAACCCCATCTCTCTCGCCATGCAATTGCCTATCCACCCAAAGCTTGTATTCTATGGAACGCCGTTTGGGTCTTTGCGTGTCAAAAACATACACGTCAATTAACACTATTTGACGTGTCAAATAACAATATGTAAACTATATGCAAATGTTGACCAATTACTATATGAACAACTTCTCATTCATCATCACCAGCAAACGATTAAGTCATGTCGAACCTTGAAAACACAAGAGACCACTTTTTGAGTTTTGCCAGCCAAGTACAACCACCTTTACAACCACCCCAGGAGGATCGGGTGGTTCAAAGGTAGGATTAAATCTGGTAGGTTATGTTCTTGTAGATTTACCCAATATGTCATGGCTAGCTGTTGTCTTCTTAACTTTAATGGCATCTCCCCCAGCTCTACCTGCATCGCTGCCACCGGGAGGTCCTGAGTGCTCCACAACATATTCTTAGGGCTTGGGCCTGGATAACATCTAGCTTTTTTAAAGATGTCTGACCTGCTGATCCATATGCTATACTTCCATAATCCTTTGATTCCCTTAACAGTGCTATATATATCATTTTCAACACCATTATATCTGCCCCCCCCCCACTCCATTCCGGACAAGCAAAGCATCACATTCAATATTTTCTTTCCTTTGATAAATACTCTGTTAATATACTCCGCCCATGTCATTCGAGTGTCAAACCCTCCCACCTTCTCCAGATTCCTTCCATAACAACTTCAAGTATAATTCCTCCCCAACCTTCCTTCTAGAAAAAAATCTAAGGGACCACTGCTCTACTTCACTAATCGCTTCTTGAACTCTTCTGGATGTATGGGTAATATTTCTCCCTCTCTTCCACATCGCTCCATCATCCGCAAACATTGACCTCCCAATATCAGGTCTCACCTGAGAGAATACATTGTCAATCATTGTCACGAATCCCGCTTCCTGAGTCTGTGTTTGCCTGTGTTTCTGTCCTGGAGTGTGTTTCCAGTGTCCTGGAACGCACCCTGTCTGGTTGCCGGGTGAATTAGCTTGTTGGGAGATCGATGTTCACCCGCACCTGTATCCCATCAGTAATCTGCACACCTGTCCTGATCATCACCTCTCCCCTTCAAAAGCTCTGACCTGACATCCATTCCCTGCCGGATCGTTAGCCCTGAACAGTATGTTGTGCCATAGTATCAGCCTCAAGTTGGATAGAATTTGTTTTGTTGTTTTTTACGTATTGCTTGCCTTAAACTTACCTCCGTTTGTTCTGTCTTCAGTTACTCACCCGGATCATTTACCCCATTCCCGCCTGGTCGGAGGAGGATTCCGCTACCCCATTGGATCCACCTATTTACTCCCATCAACTCACCACCGCTGCCCGCTACGCCACCTGGATATATCTACCCATTCACATTCACTTAAATAAATAAATACTCACCTACTTCCTACTCTCCTTGTCCTGGTCTGCTTCTGGGTTCGATTTTGAAAGAACGTGACAGAACGATCCAGCCAGTGATGAACCCAGCGGACCTGGACTCCGTTTGCCATACAATTACCCAGCAGGAGATGTTGGGACAACACAACACGGCGCTACACAAGATAGGGGGTTCACTCCGGAACTTATCGGATAGATTAACGAGTATCCAGGATCAGCTCATGTTGCCTGCGGATCATCCACCACCTGTTTCACCCATATCACCTGCCGATTCGGGAGCGGGTTCCTTCCGTGAGCCCAAGGTTCAGACACCGGAGAAGTATGAGGGAGATCTGGAAGGATGTCGTTCATTTCTTTTACAGTGTGGGTTAGTTTTTGATCTGCAGCCCTACTCTTACGCCACAGATAAGGCTAGGATAGCTTTTGTTATTGAGCTGCTGCGTGGTAGAGCTCTGGTATGGGCTTCAGCTGTTTGGGAACGACGGGACACATGCATGACGTCATACCAGGGTTTCACGGCAGATATGAGAGCTTTTTGACCATCCAGTCCGAGGTAAGGACGCAGCTAAACATTTGTTCTCTCTTCGCCAAGGAGCTCGCAGTGTGGAAAACTTTGTGATAGAATTTGGGACATTGGCTGTGGAGAGTGGTTGGAATGAGGAATCGCTACAAGCGTTTTTTTACCAGGGGTTGTCGGAGCAACTCAAGGACGAGCTGATCTCTTATCCAGAGCCTAGTGACCTAGATAGTTTGGTCACCTTAGCTATTCGGGTAGATAATAGAGTCCGAGAGAGAAGGAGGGAGAAGCAGTGGGGTCCATCTAATCAATCTGAGACTCTGTTACCATTCTGGTCAGGAAGTGGACCAGAACGGGTTGATAATTTTCCCTCACACGCGATTAGTGGAGGAGCCGCCAGATCCTGAACCTATGCAAGTGGGGCGGCACGGGTTAACTAAGGACGAGCGCCAACGTAGACGTGAGACCAACAGCTGCCTCTACTGTGGTAGCTCGGGACATTACATTACATTACATTACATCTCAGTTTGTCCTGAGCGCCCGTTAAACTGCTCGGCTCGTTAAGTTTGGGAGGTTTGTTAGCGAGACAGTTTCAACCTCTCAAGAGCCCTGCCAGACCTCGTTTTCCTGCTACCCTCATAAATAAGAATCAGAGTTTAGCGATTAACGCTTTCATCGATTCAGGTGCCGATGACAGCTTCATTGATGCCGACTTAGTGGAACAGCTGGGGCTTTCCAAGGAGCAATTACCGGAAGCCATTGAAGCAACCACTCTGAACGGCAGTAGTCTGGCACGGATCACTATGAGGACTGAACCGGTTAAGATGTTGTTGTCGGGGAATCATTCAGAGGTTATTTCTTTTTTCATTTTGCCTTCCCCCCATGTTCCTCTGGTTCTTGGATACCCCTGGCTAAGAGAACACAATCCTTCGTTCGATTGGGTGACTGGTAAGGTAACTAGTTGGAGCATTGAGTGCCATGCTAGGACTGCCTGTTCTCATGCTGTCCCCAGTCGGATCAGTGAGTCTGCTCCTCCTGATTTGTCCCTGGTTCCTGAAACATATCACGAGTTGGGTGAGGTGTTCAGTAAGCAGAAAGCTCAGTCACTTCCTCCCCACCGACCTTATGATTGTACAATTAAGCTGTTCCCTGGAGCTGCCTTTCCCAAGAGACGGTTATACAGTATTTCTCGACCTGAGCAGGAAGCCCTGGAGACCTACATAAAGGAGTCTCTTGCTGCAGGTCTCATTCGTCCCTCGTCATCACCCCTGGGAGCTGGATTTTTTTTGTGAGTAAGAAGGATGGCTCTCTTTGACCGTGTATTGATTATCGGGGGTTGAATGATATTCAACGCTTCAATTTTTCCCTGACGTTCCGACCTGGGTCGAAGAACGGCAAAGTGGACGCCTTGTCCTGGATGTTCTCCAAGACGGATGAGAGTGGGGCCAAGACTGAGACGATTCTTCCCCAGAACCTTGTCGTGGGTGCCGTTACATGGAGGATTGAGGAGGATGTGATGGCGGACCTTCGGACGCAGCCCGGCCCCGGTAACGGTCCACCCGGTCGATTGTTCGTGCCTGAGTCGGTCCGTTCTGCTGTTCTTCAGTGGTCCCACGCCAGCAAGATAGCTTGTCACCCTGGCGTTGCTCGGACTATGGCGCTACTGCGCAGACGATTTTGGTGGCCTGCCATGGGAGAAGATACCCGGAGGTTTGTTGCCGCATGTTCAGAACAAAAGTACCAATCGGCCCAGCTCTGGGCTTCTTCACCCCCTACCTATTCCTCGGCGACCTTGGTCGCATCTGGCCCTGGATTCTGTCACGGGATTGCCCCCTTCTGTTGGGAACACGGTCATTCTGACCATTGTGGACAGATTCAGCAAGTTTGCTCATTTTGTCCCTCTCTCCAAGCTTCCATCTGCCATGGAGACGTCAGAGATCCTGGTTAGGGAGGTTTTCAGGGTCCACGGATTGCCCAGTGACATTGTTTCTGACCGTGGTCCTCAGTTTACCTCTGCTGTCTGTAGATCCTTCTGTTTGGCCATTGGAGCTACAGTCAGTCTCACTTCTGGATTTCACCCACAATCTAATGGTCAGGTGGAGAGAGCCAACCAGAAGATGGAGTCCACGCTGCATTGTCTTGTCTCCTCTGATCCCACCTCTTGGTCATCTCAATTACCCTGGGTCGAGTATGCCCATAATACCCTTCCTTCATCTGCCACTGGGATGTCCCCCTTCCAATGCCTGTACGGATACCAACCTCCCATGTTTCCTTCTCAGGAGAGGGATCTTTCGGTTCCTTCTGTCCAGGCCCACATTCGTCGTTGCCACCAGACCTGGCATCGGGCCAGGAAGGTCCTCCTTAGAGTTTCTGACCGGTATCAGATCCAGGCGAATCGTCGCCGTATTCCTGCTCCCGCTTATACCATCGGAGATAAGGTTTGGTTGGCTACATGGCATCTTCCTCTACGGACTGAGTCGAGGAAACTGTCACCAAAGTTCATTGGTCCATTTGTGGTGGAGAGAATCATTAACCCTGTTGTGGTCCGACTGAAATTGCCGGCAACGCTTCGAGTATACCCCACCTTTCATGTCTCCTGCCTCAAGCCGGTTCTCCTCAGTCCTCTGTTGCCCCCTCCTCCTCGTCCTCCTCCTCCTCGGATGATTGGAGGTGGTCCTGCCTCCACGGTGCGCTGCATAATGGATTCCAGACGGCGGGGTCGAGGTTTCCAATATCTCGTGGATTGGGAAGGATATGGTCCAGAGGAGAGGAGTTGGATTCCTCGGCGTCAGATCCTTGATGACGACCTGCTTCGTGACTTCTACCGCCTCCACCCTGGCGCTCCAGGTAGTCCGCCCGGTGGCGTTCGTCGGAGGGGGGGTACTGTCACGAATCCCGCTTCCTGAGTCTGTGTTTGCCTGTGTTTCTGTCCTGGAGTGTGTTTCCGGTGTCCTGGAACGCACCCAGTCTGGTTGCCGGGCGAATTAGCTTGTTGGGAGATCGATGTTCACCCACACCTGTATCCCATCAGTAATCTGCACACCTGTCCTGATCATCACCTCTCCCCTTCAAAAGCTCTGACCTGACATCCATTCCCTGCCGGATCGTTAGCCATGAACAGTATGTTGTGCCATAGTATCAGCCTCAAGTTGGATAGAATTTGTTTTATTGTTTTTTTACATATTGCTTGCCTTAAACTTACCTCCGTTTGTTCTGTCTTCGGTTACTCACCCGGATCATTTACCCCATTCCCGCCTGGTCGGAGGAGGATTCCGCTACCCCATTGGATCCACCTATTTACTCCCATCAACTCACCACCGCTGCCCGCTACGCCACCTGGATATATCTACCCATTCACATTCACTTGTAAATAAATACTCACCTTCTTCCTACTCTCCTTGTCCTGGTCTGCTTCTGGGTTCGATTTTGAAAGAACGTGACAATCATAATGGAGGGAAAAAAAAGACTAATGACACTTCCCTGGGGGGGTATAATTATATATCTCAATGCTTTCTGACGTAGAGCTTCCCACCCTCACTTGTATTGATCACGCAAAAAAGAAAATCCCTTATCCAGTTAAAAACGCTTCCTCCAACCCCCATGTTATCCATCTTGATAAGCAGGCCTTCATTCCACATCATATCATAAGCCATCTCTACATCAAATAAAATGTCTACCACAACCCCCTTATTTGCCTGTTCCTTCCGTATGACTGACTCAAGGCACAGTACAGGATCCATCATTCCCCTGCCTTTCCTGAACCCACTTTGATCTGGTGACGTTAGTCCTCTACTCTCCAGGATTTATGTCAGTCTTTCCACTATCATCCTTTCCATAAATGTACATACGTGTGATGTCAACGCTATTGGCTTACAGCTTGAAGGACTAGTAGAGTCTTTCCCTGGTTTCCATAGCGGCACCACTACCGCCTGCTTCCACCCTCCAGGCAGTTTCCCTTCCTGCCACACCTTATTCTAAAGGCCCAATACTTTCCCCATTGCAGTGTCACTGAGATGAGCCATCATGATGTAACACATCTCATCCTTCCCAGGAGATGTTACCCCAGCTTTAGCTAAAGCTCTCTTCATCTCAGCACACATAAAAGGGCATATTCAATGTATCCCCCACCATCTCTCTCTGATCCAGGACCCCCGGATGTTCTCCTCTGACCCTCTCCTTCCCACGCTGCCCCTCTTCTGTCAGATTATTTGAGCTGTGCACCTTCACAAATGCATGGGCTAACATCTCTGCCTTCTCCATCTCTCTCAACGCAACAATCTCCCCAATATTCAGCACAAGGAGATCCCAGTCTCTTCTGTCCACACTCATCATCCCCCGTACCTCTCCCAAAGGAGTGGTTCTGCCTATGTTTCCATAGAACCAGCGCCAATACTTCCTCTTAGTTGTCCTTATGATCCTCCTTACTACTACTGTTTGTGCTTGTTTATACTAAATCAGGTGTTGGTATTTATGGGACCTTTTCAACATTCTGTAAGCCCTGTTGCTACTCTTCACGGCTTCTCTACACTATTCACTCCACCAGGGGACTGTGTTACTCTTTCTCCCCCCTGTACCCACAGGAATCACCTGCCTTGTGCTCCTCTTATTCCATCACTGAATTAAGATAGCTCCTGTTCACTCAACTCCTGAAACTGACCCTACTCCGCTTTCCCAAATATAACATCTCCTCAATCCATTTCCTACTGAATCTTCCTCCCTCAACCCTACAATACACATTTATTTTTATTTTTTATTTCACCTTTATTTAACTAGGCAAGTCAGTTAATTAAGAACAAATTCTTAGTTACAATGACGGTCTACGAAAAGTCAAAAGGCCTCCTGAGGGGACGGGGGCTGGGATTAAAAATAAAATACAAATATAGGGCAAACACACATCACGACAAGAGAGACTCTACAACATGACATAAAGAGAGACCTAAGACAGCAATATAGCATGGCAGCCACACATGACAACACAGCATGAAAACAAACACACCATGACAACAACATGGTAGCAGCACAACATGGTAGCAGCACAAAACATGGTACAAACATTATTTGGCAAGATTATCAGCATTAAGGTCAAGAAGGTAGAGACAACAATACATCACGCGAAGCAGTCACAACTGTCAGTAAGAGTGTCCATGATTGAGTCTTTGAATGAAGAGATGGAGATACAACTGTCCAGTTTTAGTTTTTGTTGATGTGTGTGCTTTTTGGGATGTGTGTGCTTTGGGGACCTTTAACAGAATGTGACTGGCAGAACGGGTGTTGTATGTGGAGGATGAGGGCTGGCCTAAGAGGGCTTTATAAAAAAGCAACCAGTGGGTCTTGCGACGTGTATACAGAGATGACCAGTTTACAGAGGAGTATAGAGTGCAGTGATGTGTCCTATAAGGTGCATTGGTGGCAAATCTGATGGCCAAATGGTAAAGAACATCTAGCCGCTCGAAAGCACCCTTGTCACGTTCTGACCTTAGTTCCTTTGTTTTGTCTTTGTTTTAGTATGGTTGGGGTGGGCAGTCTGTTTGTTTTTCTACGTTGGTTTCTGTGTTCGGCCTAGTATGGTTCTCAATCAGAGGCAGGTGTCGTTAGTTATCTCTCATTGAGAATCATACTTCGGTAGCCTTTTTCCACCTGTGTTTCGTGGGTGTTTATTATCTGTTTAGTGTTGTACCTTACAGGACTGTTTGTTGGTTTTTTATTGTTTTGTTTTCAGTGTTGATTAAGATATTTAAAATATGAACACTTACCACGCTGCACCTTGGTCCTCATCTCCTTCCCCAGACGACAAGTGTTACAACCCTTACCTGATGATCTATAAATGATGTCTCCATAATCTAGCATAGTGTCACGACTTCTGCCGAAGTCGTTGCCTCTCCTTGTTCGGGCGGTGCTCGGCGTTCGACGTCACCGGTCTTCTAGCCATCATTGATCCTTTTTTCATTTTCCATTGGTTTTGTCTTGTCTTCCCACACACCTGTTTTCTATCCCATTCATTACATGTTGTTTATTTAACCCTCTGTTTCCCCTCATGTCTTTGTCAGAGATTGTTTTATTGTCAGTGTAGTGTGTTTGTTGTATTAGGTGAGCATCGGGTCCTCGTACCCATGTTTGTTTGTTTATGTACGTTTAGTGTTGTGGAGCATACTCCGTGGACTTTATTAAAAGACTCCATTTTACACTCCATTTGACTCTCCTGCGCCTGACTTCCCTGCCAACTATTACACCTATGCATGACAGAATCTCTGACCAAATATATGAAGTCAGCAGGAGAGGACACTATGCCCATGGAGCTGGAGGAACGCGTTCAGGAACAAGCGAGGGTGCTTGACGTTATCAGCTCCGTCATGGATCAAATTATAATGAAAATGGATCGCTGGGAGAGACGGGGAGTTTCTCCAGCGCCACCACCACCACAACCAGAATCTCCCGTGAACGTTTTTTCCTCTCCGGAATCGAGGATCCATTTATCCCTACCTACGGGATACAGCGGAGGTACTGCCGGCTGCCAGGGTTTCCTCCTTAAACTGAACTTATATCTAGCCACGGCCTCCCCAGTACCATCTGACCGTGAGAAGAGTTACGCCCTCGTCTCATGCCTCACCGGGAGAGCACTGGAATGGGCCAGCGCTGTGTGTAGTAGGGAGGATGCGGCGCTGGACCATTTTGAGGAGTTCACCCTCCAATTCCGGATAGTATTCGATCACCCACCTGAAGGTAAAGCAGCGGGTGAGCTTCTCTATCATCTGAGGCAGGAGACGAGGAGTGCACAGGATTTTGCTTTGGAGTTTACGACCTTGGCTGCCGGCGCTGGATGGAGCGACAGGGCCCTGATCGACCATTACCGTTGTAGTCTACGCGAGGACGTCCGTCGGGAGCTGGCCTGTAGAGACACCACCCTCACCTTCGACCAGCTGGTAGACATGTCCATCAAGCTGGATAACATGCTGGCTACTCGTGGACGTCTAGATCGGGGTCTGGTTGTTCCATCCTCTCGCACCCTCTCTCCCGAACCTATGGAATTGGGAGGGATGGTGCGCAGGGAGACCGGAGGGGGTTCCCGCTTGAGCACCATTCAAGGTCGCAGAGAGCACACTGCTGGTCGGTGCCGGGTTGGTTCCTCTGGGAATAGAGAGGGCAGGCAGGGCATTCTGGCATCACCTCAGGTGAGTAGGCACCATTCTCATCCAGAGCCCTCTGCTGCACTAATGTTTGTCTCTGTCTCTTTTCCTGATTTTTCACTGCATTCCCAGTATAAGGCACTAGTAGATTCAGGTGCGGCTGGGAATTTCATTAATAAAAGTCTAGCTCATAGTTTAGGGATCCCTATTGTTCCTGTGGATATGCCTTTCCCTATTCATGCCTTAGATAGTCGACCATTAGGGTCAGGGTTTATCAGGGAGGTAACCACACCGTTGTGTATGATAACGCAGGAGGGTCACAAGGAGAAGATTAGTCTTTTCCTTATTGATTCTCCTGCGTATTCTGTGGTGCTAGGCCTACCCTGGTTAGTTTGTCATAACCCCACTGTTTCTTGGCCACAGAGGGCTCTCACGGGGTGGTCACGAGAATGCTCAGGTAGGTGTTTAGGGGTTTCCGTTGGTGCTACTACGGTGGAAAGTCCAGACCAGGCCTCCACCGTGCGCATTCCCCCCGAATATGCCGATTTGGCTCTCGCCTTCTGTAAAAAGAAGGCGACTCAATTACCACCCCATCGACGGGGGGATTGTGCGATAGATCTCCTGGTAGACGCTGCATATCCCAAGAGTCACGTGTATCCCCTGTCGCAATCGGAGACTGAGGCTATGGAGACATATGTCTCTGAATCCCTGCATCAGGGGTTCATTCAGCCATCCATTTCACCCGTCTCTTCAAGTTTCTTTTTTGTGAAAAAAAAAGGATGGCGGTTTACGCCCGTGCGTTGATTATCGAGGTCTTAATAAAATCACAGTGAAATATAGTTACCCGCTACCTCTGATCAATACGATTATTGAGTTAATGCACGGGGCACGTTTTTCACAAAATTGGATCTCAGGAGTGCGTACAATCTGGTGCGTATTAAGAAGGGTGATGAGTGGAAGACGGCATTTAGCACCACCTCAGGTCATTATGAGTACCTGGTCATGCCATATGGGTTGATGAATGCTCCATCAGTTTTCCAATCATTTGTAGATGAGATCTTCAGGGACCTGCATGGGCAGGGTGTAGTGGTGTATATCGATGATATTCTGATATACTCTGCTACACGCGCCGAGCATGTGTCCCTGGTGCGCAGGGTGCTTGGTCGCCTGTTGGAGCATGATCTTTATTTCAAGTCTGAGAAATGCTTGTTTTTCCAACAATCCATCTCCTTCCTAGGGCATCGGATTTCCACTTCAGGAGTGGAGATGGAGAGCGACCGCATTACAGCCGTGCGTAATTGGCAGAATCCAACCACGGTAAAGGAGTTGCAGCGTTTTTTTGGGTTTTCCAATTACTACAAGAGGTTTATCCGGGGTTTTGGTCAGGTGGCAGCTCCCATTACCTCAATGCTAAAGGGGGGCCCGGTGAGCCTGCAGTGGTCGGCTGAGGCGAACAGGGCATTTGAGCACCTGAAGACTCTGTTTACCTCGGTGCCTGTGCTGGCTCATCCGGATCCCTCTTTGCCATTCATAGTGGAGGTGGACGCATCCGAAGCTGGGATAGGAGCAGTGCTCTCTCAGCGTTCGGGTACGCCACTGAAGCTTCGCCCCTGTGCTTTCTTTTCAAAGAAGCTCAGCCCGGCGGAGCAAAACTATGATGTGGGGAACTGAGAGCTGTTAGCCGTCGTAGAAGCTTTGAAGGTGTGGAGGCATTGGCTTGAGGGGGCTAAACACCCTTTTCTCATCTGGACTGACCACCGCAATCTGGAGTATATCCGGCAGGCGAAGAGATTGAATCCTCGCCAGGCAAGGTGGGCCATGTTTTTCACTCGCTTTGTGTTTACTCTTTCTTACAGACCAGGCTCCCAGAACGTTAAGGCAGACGCATTGTCTCGGCTGTATGACACAGAGGAGCGGTCCATGGATCCCACTCCCATACTCCCAGCTTCGTGTCTGGTGGCGCCTGTAGTGTGGGAGCTGGACGCGGACATTGAGCGGGCGTCACGTGCAGAGCCTTCTCCCCCTGAGTGTCCAGCTGGTCGTCTGTACGTTCCATCTGCTGTCCGCGACCGATTGATCTATTGGGCTCACACGTCACCCTCCTCTGGTCATCCTGGGATAGGTCGGACGATGCGCTGTCTTGACGGGAGATACTGGTGGCCCACTTTAGCTAAGGACATGAGGATTTATGTTTCTTCCTGCTCGGTGTGCGCCCAGTGCAAGGCTCCTAGACACCTGCCCAGAGGTATGCTACAACCTCTACCCATTCCTCAACGGCCGTGGTTGCACCTGTCAGTGGATTTTTTGACTGATCTTCCACCTTCACAGGGTTACACCACGATCCTGGTTTTCTAAGTCCTGTCGTCTCCTCCCTTTGCCCGGTCTCCCTACGGCCTTACAAACTGCAGAGGCCCTGTTTACACACGTTTTCCGGCACTATGGGGTGCTTGAGGATATAGTGTCTGATCGGGGTCCCCAGTTCACATCAAGGGTCTGGAAGGCGTTCATGGAGCGTCTGGGGATCTCGGTTAGTCTTACCTCAGGTTTTCACCCCGAGAGTAATGGGCAGGTGGAGAGAGTTAACCAGGATGTGGGTAGGTTTCTGCGGTCTTATTACCAGGATCGGCCGGGGGAGTGGGCGAAGTTCGTGCCCTGGGCAGAGATGGCTCAGAACTCGCTACGTCACTCCTCCACTAACCTTACTCCCTTTCAATGTGTATTAGGGTATCAGCCGGTTCTGGCTCCTTGGCATCAGAGCCAGACCGAGGCCCCTGCGGTGGACAATTGGTTTCGGCACGCTGAGGAGACCTGGGAGGCATCCCACGTCCATCTTCAGTGTGCCATAAGGCGCCAGAAAATTGGAGCAGACCGTCGCCGCAGTGAGGCCCCAGTGTTCGCACCAGGGGACAGGGTCTGGCTCTCGACCCGAAACCTGCCCCTTCGCCTGCTCTGCCGGAAGCTGGGTCCGCGGTTTGTGGGGCCGTTTAAAGTCCTGAGGAGAGTGAACGAGATATGTTATAGGTTACAACTACCCACTCATTACCGTATTAACTCCTCGTTCCATGTGTCTCTCCTCAGGCCGATGGTGGCTGGCCCACTCCAGGAGGCTGAAGTGCGTAATGTTCCTCCGCCTCCTCTAGACATCGAGGGGGTTCCGACGTACTCTGTTCGATCCATTTTGGATTTGAGACCTCGGGCGAGGGGCCTTCAGTACCTCGTGGACTGAGAGGGGTACGGGCCGGAGGAGAGATGCTGGGTTCCGGTGGAGGACGGGTTAGATCCTTCCATGTTATCTGAATTCCACCGTCTCCATCCGGATCGCCCTGCACCTCGCCCTCCGGGTCGTCCCCGAGGCCGGTGTCGACGCGCAGCTGGAGCCGCGCGTCAGGGGGGGGTACTGTCACGACTTCTGCCGAAGTCGTTGCCTCTCCTTGTTCGGGCGGTGCTCGGCGTTCCACGTCGAGTGTTTAATACAAAATCCGGGGAGGGGCCAGTTGAGTATAAGACTGTATAATTTACATATAAATGGATGAGAGCTTCCTACTGCCTGAGCTATGATGTTGATGTAAATTGAGAAGAGCAAGGGACCTAGGATCGAGCCTTGGGGTACTCCCTTGTTGACAGGCAGTGACTGAGACAGAAGATATTCTGACTTTATACACTGCACTCTTTGAGAGAGGTACTTAGGAAACCAGGCCAAAGACCCCCTCAAAGACAGCAATACTCCTTAGCCTGTCCACAAGAATGGAATGGTCCACCATATCAAAAGCTTTGGCGAAGCCAATAAAAATAGCAGCTCAACATTGTTTAGACTCGAGGTCAATGGTGACATCATTGAGGACCTTTAAGGTTGCAGTGAAACATCCATAACCTGAGCGGAAACCAGATTGCATACCAGAGAGAATACTATAAACATCAAGAAAGCCAGTCAGTTGATTATTGACAAGTTTTTCCAACACTTTTGATAAACATAGTGAAATAGAAATTGACCTATAACTGTTAGATTCAGCTTGATCTCCCCCTTTAAAAAAAGGACGCATTGTGGCTGCCTTCCAAGCAATGGGAACCTCCCCAAGGTGGAGACACATGTTAAAAAGTTCAAAGATAGGCTTGGCGATGCTAGGGGCAGCAACCTTACAGACGAAAGGGTCTAAACCCAGATTGTTTTTGGAGTCAAGTTTAAGGGGCTCATTTAGCAACTCGGACTCAGTGACCGCCTGCAGGGAGGGAGGAGCATAGGGGCTAGTCGCATTAGAAGGGGTGGGAGATGAGGAAATGTTGGATGGGCAAGGAGGCATGGCTGAGTCAAATATAAATCCTGACTTAATTAAGTGGTGATTAAAGAGCTCAGCCATGTGCTACCTTACAGTAACAACCACATCATCAACAGCAGCTGTGAGGAGGAAGGTTTATTCTCCAGGTCTTTAACCATTTCCCAGAACTTCTTGGGGTTAGACCCACAGAGAGAGAAATGCTCCTTAAATAACTAATTCTGGCCTTCTGGATAGCCTGAGTGCACGTATTTCTCATTTGTCTGAATGAGAGCCAGTCAGCCTGAGTATGGGTGTCCATGAGTCTTTTGCCATATTCATTTCTTGAGATTGAGTAACTCTGCAAGATCACAGTTAAACCAGGGGCTGAACCTGTTTTTAATTCTAATTTTCTTTATGGGGGCGTGTTTGTTAACAATACCACTGAAAATATAATAAAAGAAGGTCCAAGCATCTTCGACGGAGGGGATCAGGCTGATTCTATACCAATTTACAGAGACCAGGTCATGAAGGAAGGCTTGCTCATTAAAGTTTTTTAGCAAGCGTCTGTGACAAATCAGGACAGGTCGTTTCACTGAGCAGCCATTACGAACACAGTCTGTAAAAGAGTGATCACTAAGGTCATACAGAAAACACCAGAGTTATAACTATCATGATCATTTGTGAGGATAACATCAAGGAGAGTAGCCTTTTCTGCGTTTTTGGAGTCAAGCCTTGTGGGTTTGGTAATAATCTGAGAAGGATTTAGGGAGTCTCATTGCATTAGGACTATTTTTTATTTCACCTTTATTTAACCAGGTAGGCAAGTTGAGAACAAGTTCTCATTGACAACTGCGACCTGGCCAAGATAAAGCAAAGCAGTTCGACGCATACAACGACACAGAGTTACACATGGAGTAAAACAAACATACAGTCAATAATACAGTATAAACAAGTCTATATACGATGTGAGCAAATGAGGTGAGTTAAGGGAAGTAAAGGCAAAAAAAGGCCAGGGTGGCAAAGTAAATACAATATAGCAAGTAAAACACAGGAATAGTAGATTTGCAGTGGAAGAATGTGCAAAATAGAAATAAAAAATAATGGGGTGCAAAGGAGCTAAATAAATAAATAAATACAGTAGGGAAAGAGGTAGTTGTTTGGGCTAAATTATAGGTGGGCTATGTACAGGTGCAGTAATCTGCTCTGCTCTGACAGTTGGTGCTTAAGCACGTCCCAGTTTAGGACACCTAGCAGGACACATTCAGACTTAGTGTAAGGGGCCAGGAGAGAGCTTAAGCCAGGTAGGGTACATGCCTATTGTAACGGTTTTCTAGGTGTGGTGAAGGAGAGTCGGACCAAACTGCAGCGTGAAGATTGCGATCCATGTTTAATGAACAAAAACGTAACACGAATCTAAAATACAAAACTACAAAACAAAGAACGTAACGAAAACCGAAACAGCCTATACTAGTGAAAACTAACACAGACAGGAACAAGGACATTAAGGACAATCACCCACAAAACAACCAAAGAATATGGCTGCCTAAATATGGTTCCCAATCAGAGACAACGATAAACACCTGCCTCTGATTGAGAACCACTCCAGACAGCCATAGACTTTGCTAGATCACCCCACTAGCTACAATCCCAATACATACCAAAACCCCAAGACAAAACACACCACAATACAAAAACCCCATGCCACACCCTGGCCTGAACCAAACATGAAGATAAACACAACATACTTCGACCAGGGCGTGACAGTAACCCCCCCCCCTAAGGTGCGGACTCCCGAACGCACCTAAAAACAACAGGGAGGGTCCGGGTGGGTGTCTGTCCATGGTGGCGGCTCCGGCGCGGGACTTGGACCCCACTCAGTTAATGTCTTAGTCCCCTCTCCTCGTGTCCCTGGATGGTCCACCCTCGCCGCCGACCATGGCCTAGTAGTCCTCACCCAGAACCCCACTGGACTGAGGAGCAGATCGGGACTGAAGGGCAGCTCGGGACTGAGGCAGCTCGGGAGTGAGAGAAAGCTTGGGAGTGAGAGAAAGCTCGGGAGTGAGAGAAAGCTCAGGAGTGAGAGGAAGCTCAGGCAGGTTGATGGATCTACCAGATACTGGCTGGCTGGTAGTTCCGGCAGATCCTGGCTGACTGGCAGATCCTGGCTGACTGGCGGATCTGGCAGATCCTGGCTGACTGGCGGATCCTGGCTGACTGGTAGATCCTGGCTGACTGGCAGATCCTGGCTGACTGGCGGATCCTGGCTGACTGGCGGATCCTGGCTGACTGGCGAATCCTGGCCGACTGGCAGATCCTGGCCGACTGGCGGATCCTGGCCGACTGGCAGATCCTGGCCGACTGGCAGATCCTGGCCGACTGGCAGTTCTGGCGGCGCTGGGCAGACTGGGGGCACTGGCGGCGCTGGGCAGACTGGCGACGCTGGGCAGACTGGCGGCGCTGGGCAGACTGGCGGCGCTGGGCAGACTGGACGGCACTGGGCAGACTGGCGGCACTGGTGGCGCTGGGCAGACTGGCGGCACTGGTGGCGCTGGGCAGACTGAAAGATCTGGCTGCTCCATGCTGGCTGTCGGCTCTGGCTGCTCCACGCTGACTGGCCGCTCTGGCTGCTCCACGGTGACTGGCGGCTCTGGCTGCTCCATGTGGGCTGACAGCTCTGGCGGCCTCTTACAGACTGGCAGCTCCTTGCAGACTGACAGCTCCTTACAGACTGACAGCTCCTTGCAGACTGGCAGCTCCTTGCAGACTGGCAGCTCCTTGCAAACTGACAGCTCCTTGCAGACTGACAGCTCTGGCTGCTTCATGCAGACTGACAGTTCCGGCTGCTTCATGCAGACTGACATCTCTGGCTGCTCCATGCAGACTGACATCTCTGGCTGCTCCATGCAGACTGGCAGATCTGGCTGCTCCATGCAGACTGGCAGCTCTGGCTGCTCCATGCAGGCTGGCAGCTCTGGCCGCGCTAAACAGGCAGGAGATTCCAGCAGCGCTGTAGAGTAAGAAGGCTCTAGCTGCGCTGAACAGGTGGGAGACTCCGGTAGAGCAGGAGAGGAGAAAGGCTCTGGCTGTGCTGAACAGGTGGGAGACTCCAGCAGCGCTGTAGAGGAGGAAGGCTCTGACAGCGCTGGAGAGGCGAGGCGCACTGTAGGCCTGATGCGTGGTGCTGGTACTGGTGGTACTGGACCGAGGACACGCACAGGAAGCCTGGTGCGGGGAACTGCTACCGGAGGGCTGGTGTGTGGAGGTGGCACAGGATGGATTAGACCGTGAAGGCGTACTGGAGATCTTGAGAGGAGTGTTGGCACAGGACGTGCAAGGCTAGGGATGTGCACAAGAGGCCTGGTGCGTGAGGCTGGCACCAACTTCACCAGCCGACTAACACGCACCTCAGGACGAGTATGGAGCGCTGACCCAGGTGCCATCAAATCCCTGACACGTTCCGTCGGGCGAATTCCATGCAAAAAGCACCAACACAGCAACTCCCTGATTTCTCTCTCCTCCAATTTCCCCATTAACTCCTTCACAGTCTCTGCTTCGCTCACCTCCAACACCGGTTCTGGTCTCCTCCTTGGCTCCTCACGATAAACAGGGAGAGTTGGCTCAGGTCTGACTCCTGACTCTGCCACACTCTCCCTGAGCCTCCCCCCAAGACAATTTTGGGGCTGACTCTCAGGCTTCCATCCGCGTCGCCGTGCTGCCTCCTCATACTGGCGCTTCTCCGCTCTCGCCACCTCCAGTTCTTCCTTGGGGCGGCGATATTCTCCAGGCAGAGCCCAGGGTCCTTTACCGTCCAGTTCTTCCTCCTCTTTGGGCTGCTCCTGTTGCCTCTTCTCCTGCTGCACCTTTGGGCGGCTACACTCCCCTGGTTTAGCCCAGGGTCCTCTCCCGTCGAGGATTTCCTCCCATGTCCAGAAATCCTTATTGCGCATCTCCTCTTTGGCCTGTTGACACGCTGCTTGGTCCGTTTTAGGGTGGGTGATTCTGTAACGGTTTTCTAGGTGTGGTGAAGGAGAGTCGGACCAAACTGCAGCGTGTAGGTTGCGATCCATGTTTAATGAACAAAAACGTAACACAAATCTAAAATACAAAACTACAAAACAAAGAACGTAACGAAAACCGAAACAGCCTATACTAGTGAAAACTAACACAGACAGGAACAAGGACCTATGTGTTATATAAGCTAATTTAACAACGTGTTGGGCTATATTGCAAGTAGACTAGTGTCTAAATGTTTCCCAAAATCCCCCTTCCGTAATTGGCCTACTATTGTAGTTATGAAATAAAAACATTAAGAACACCTTCCTAATATTGGGTTTCTGGTTTCCCTCAGAAGAGCCTCAATTCGTCAGGGTATGGACTCTACAAGGGGGGGGGTGGGGGCTTGCTTGTTATTTTGGCATTAATATGTGTCACATCAGTTTGCAAACAATGTAATTGAGTTAAAGACCCATACAAACATGGTCTCTTTTTTGCTTTCTTGAGTAAGGCAGCTCCAAAATGCAAGTGTTTCATCTTAGCTCTGTGCTTTCTGTGGGGGTGGGGCTATCGAGCAGAAAATACAGAGCATTGAGCATGATTGGCTCAGTTTTCTGTCACTCATGGAACAGTACATCATCCCCAATTCTGAGGTAAGAGCTCGAAAAGTTTAGCCACCTTGGGTTCCTCCATTGACTTATATTAGAAGTCCCCATCCAAGAAGGCTCAAGGTCATTGGCCACAGATAGAATGACATCAAATCTCGCTATATATCGACAGCAGCTTTGATTTGACTTTCAAAATCTTAGCTAGCAAGCTAGCAGTCATCACCATGAATCAAGTCGAGAATCAAATACTTTTCAATCCTTGTCATATGAAGAGAAAATTATAGATAAAACGTCTCGGTGCTCATCGGCCATTGGACATAAAAATTACACAACAAGTTGTAAATCTCAAATTCAACAATGAATGATTTGGGAAGGAATCAGTGGCTAACTGTGAGTTCAAGACAACTGGGAACTCAGGGGATAAAACGAGCTACGACTGGGAAATTTTGTTTTTGAACGGTCATTCAACTCGGAATTGTAAATTCTCTTTGATGACAAAATTTGCCCACAAAGGACTGTTCAAAAATGGACCGTGAGTCCAAAAATGTTTTATGCTGCTTCATAAATTATATAGGATGCCAGAGAGATACAGTGGCAAGAAAAAAGTATGTGAACCCTTTGGAATTATTGGGATTTCTGCATAAATTGGTCATAAAATTTGATCTGATCTTCATCGAAGTCATAACAATAGACAGACACACAGTGTGCTTAAACTATATATTGAATATATCATTTAAACATTCACAGTGTAGGTTGGAAAATGTATGTGAACCCCTAGGCTAATGACTTCTCCAAAAGCCAATTGGAGTCAGGAATCCGCTAACGTGAAGTCCAATCAATAAGACGAGATTGCAGATGTTGGTTGTGGTTCCTTTTCTTTTGTATTGTTTACTAAATGGGTCTTCTTTCACCCGACAAATAACTCCAGTACAGGGAACAGCCAATGCTGAAACACCAGCGTAACAAAACTAATAAACCTAAACTAAGTCATTGACCTAAAGGCCATGGCCAGAAATGGAAAGCAAAACAACAAAGGCTACTCCTGTCTTAGACAGTCATCTACCCATAAGAGTAACAGGAGGAACACTTATCTCTGCCTAAAGCCTGCCTAGGTTAACAGAGATACAAGGTGCCCAGTCACAGACGCTTTCTCAGAGGTAGGAAAAAACCGACGTCCTCACAGGTCCCGTCTCTACTCCCAATCCTCCCCCAGCTCCTCTCCTGACACACCTGTATAGAGGAAGAGACAAAGCAATTAGTGGTCCCAGCTGTGTACTAATTGGTTTTACACTGAGTACCTTTCCCTCGAGGAGGGTGCTGTTGTGTCGTCATCCTCCGGCTGATAACTGAACTCCCACAATTGCAATAAACGATACATAGTCCACCTTTTTAACATGCATTATATCAGGATCCATTGGTTGCCGAGAAACATTCACTGGTGCAGGCTCTACTACCCTTGCATCTTCAACACAGCTCAGTCCTTTGACGCTTCCCACCGCCTTCGGATAGGAGACTTGATGGCCAGCCATTACTCTTGGCACCTCTGTATCCTTCACCAACAGGGCAATCCGGGATTTCGGGTGCATGTTTGCCACCACAATTGCAACATACAGTGGCAAGAATTGAAATTACCTGGATTTCTGCATAAATTGGTCATCAAATTTTATCTCATCTTCATCTAAGTCACAATCATTGCCAAACATAGTGTGCTTCAACTAATAGCACACAAAGTATTGTGTTTTTCTTGTCTATATTGAAAACATAATTTAAACATTCACAGTGTAGGTTGGAAAAATGATGTGAACCCCTAGGCTAATGACTTCTCCAAAAGCTAATTGGAGTTAGGAGTCAGCTGACCTGGAGCCCAATCAATGAGATGAGATTGGAGATGTTGGTTAGAGCTGACTTGCCCTATAAAAAACAATCACAAAATTGAAGTTTTCTATTCACTAGAAGCATTGCCTGATGTGAACCACCATGCCTTGAACAAAATACATCTCAGAAGACCTAAGATTAGGAATTGTTGACTTATATAAAGCTGGAAAGGGTTGCAAAAGTATTTCTAAAAGCCTTGATGTTCATCAGTCCACGGTAAGACAAATTGTCTATAAATGGAGAAAGTTCGGCAATGTTGCTACTCTACCTTGGAGTGTCTGTCCTGCAAAGATGACTGCAAGAGCACGGCGCAGAATGCTCAATGAGGTTAAGAATAATCCTAGAGTGTCAGCTAAAGACTTACAGAACTCTCTGGAACATGCTAACATCTCTGTTGACAAGTCTACGATATGTAAAACACTAAACAAGAATGGTGTTCATGGGAGGACACCACAGAAGAAGCCACTGCTGTCCAAAAAAGTTTGCAAAAGTGCACCTTGATGTTCCACAGCGCTACAGGCTAAATATTCTGTGGACAGATGGAACTAAGTGTGGAGAAAAAAGGCACATCACACCAAAAATGAATTCCCAAGTTTATGAAGACATTTCGTAGGAGAATGTAAGGCTATCTGTCCGCCAATTGAAGCTCAACAGAAGTTGGGTGATTCAACAGGACAACGACCCAAAACACGAAAGTAAATCAACAACAGAATGGCATCAACATAAGAAAATATGCCTTCTGGAGTGGCCCAGTCAGTCCTGACCTCAATCCGATTGAGATGCTGTGGCATGACCTCAAGAGAGCGGTTCACACCAGACATCCCAAGAATATTTCTTAACTGAAACAGTTTTGTAAAGAGGAATGGTCCAAAATTCATCTTGGCTGTTGTGCAGGTCTGATCCGCAACTACAGAAAACATTTGGTTGAGGTTATTGCTGCCAAAGAAAGGTCAACCAGTTATTAAATCCAAGGGTTCACATACTTTTCCCACCCTCCACTGTGAATGTTTACATGGTGTGTTCAACAAAGACATGACAACATATCATTTTGCGTGTGTTATTAGTTAAAGCAGACTGTAGTTTGTCTATTGTTGTGACTTAGATGAAGATCAGATCAAATGTTATGACCAATTTCTACATAAATCCAGGTAATTCCAAAGGGTTCACATAGTTTTTCTTCCCACTGTATGTATACTGTAGCTAAAGTAATACTAAGTGTATGTTGTGTAGTAAGCAGTTAGTAGCCCATGTGCCTCACCCTAATAATTTGGGTCTATTTTCACCAACGTGGTATGGTAAACACATTGTTCCTGGCCAGTGTGTGTTTGCAAATAACTAGTTTTAGAGAAATGCAATCATTGAATATTGTAAGAGCTTTCATTGTCTGTTTATATGTAAGAACGGCCCATGTTCTGAATTCTGTCGCTGTACATTTCAAAACTGCTGAACAAATAGTTATATTGACTACGTCCGTCATCTCTCGCTCATTAACGTCTTAATCTAAATGATGGATTGCCTCTTATCCGCTTGTCGTTCCCTTATGCCATAATTTGTACACCTCAATTGTCAGTAGAAATCACATTTGTTTAAGCAAGTCATGTTTTTCTAAAAGACAGTAAATGTGGCTGAATGAACTGTGTAGAAGTGGTAAGGTGTTGGGACGGCTGTGGGACTCTGCTGTTGGGACAGCTTTATGTAGGCCCTAACATTTTGTGGGCACCGTTTGTCACCGTTATAGTGAAATTAATGTATTGTTTAGTGTTGTGGCTTTTTTTGCCTCACCAAGATTTATAAACTAAAACGACACTGCTCTTCCCTTTCATCTACACTAATTGAAGTGGATTTAACAAGTGACAGCAATAAGGGATCATAGCTTTCACCTGTATTCAACTGGTCAGTCTATGTCATGGAAGAGCAGGTGTTCTTAATGTTTTTTACACTGTGTATATTTCATACAATATACAGCCAAAATATTGGGCTTCAGGAAACAGCAGAGGGAGCACCCCCCTAACCACATGGATGGGACATCGATGGGACAGTAGTGGAGAGGGTAGTAAGTTTTAAGTTCCTCAGCGTACACATCACGGACAAACTGAATTGGTCCACCCACACAGACAGCGTCGTGAAGAAGGCTCAGCAGCGCCTCTTCAACCTCAGGAGGCTGAAGAAATTCAGCTTGTCACCAAAAGCACTCACAAACTTCTACAGATGCACAATCGAGAGCATCCTGTTGGGCTGTCTCACCGTCTGGTACGGCAACTGCTCCGCCCACAACCGTAAGGCTCTCCAGAGGGTAATGAGGTCTGCACAACGCATCACCGGGGGCAAACTACCTGCCCTCCAGGACACCTACACCACCCGATGTCACAGGAAGCCATAAAGATCATCAAGAACAACCACCACCCGAGCCACTGCCTGTTCACCCCACTATCATCCAGAAGGCGAGGTCAGTACAGGTGCATCAAAGCAGGGACCGAGAGGCTGAAAAACAGCTTCTATCTCAAGGCCATCAGACTGTTAAACAGCCACCAGTTGGCTGCTGCCAACACACTGACTCAACTCCAGCCACTTTAATAATGGGAATTGATGAAAATGGATGTAAAATATATCACTAGCCACTTTAAACAATGCTACTTACTACCCTACATTACTCATCTCATATGTATATACTGTACTCTATATCATCTACTGCATGTTTATGTAATACATGTATCACTAGCCACTTTAAACTATGCCACTTTGTTTACATACCCTACATTACTCATCTCATATGTACAGTGGGGCAAAAAAGTATTTAGTCAGCCACCAATTCTGCAAGTTCTCCCACTTCAAAAGATGAGAGAGGCCTGTAATTTCATCATAGGTACACTTCAACTATGACAGACAAAATGAGGAAAAAAATCCAGAAAATCACATTGTAGGATTTTTAATGAATTTATTTGCAAATTATGGTGGAAAATAAGTATTTGGTCACCTACAAACAAGCAAGATTTCTGGCTCACACAGACCTATAACTTCTTTTTTAAGAGGCTCCTCTGTCCTCCACTCGTTCATTTTCATTCCCCTCGGAGAGTTCATCAATGAGCTTGATGCATTGATAAGCTCCTTTCCTGAGGACGGCTCACCTCTCACAGTTCTGGGCGACTTTAACCTCCCCACGTCTACCTTTGACTCATTCCTCTCTGCCTCCTTCTTTCCACTCCTCTCCTCTTTTGACCTCACCCTCTCACCTTCCCCCCCTACTCACAAGGCAGGCAATACGCTCGACCTCATCTTTACTAGATGCTGTTCTTCCACTAACCTCATTGCAACTCCCCTCCAAGTCTCCGACCACTACCTTGTATCCTTTTCCCTCTCGCTCTCATCCAACACTTCCCACACTGCCCCTACTCGGATGGTATCGCGCCGTCCCAACCTTCGCTCTCTCTCCCCCGCTACTCTCTCCTCTTCCATCCTATCATCTCTTCCCTCTGCTCAAACCTTCTCCAACCTATCTCCTGATTCTGCCTCCTCAACGCTCCTCTCCTCCCTTTCTGCATCCTTTGACTCTCTATGTCCCCTATCTTCCAGGCCGGCTCGGTCCTCCCCTCCCGCTCCATGGCTTGACGACTCATTGCGAGCTCACAGAACAGGGCTCCGGGCAGCCGAGCGGAAATGGAGGAAAACTCGCCTCCCTGCGGACCTGGCATCCTTTCGCTCCCTCCTCTCTACATTTTCCTCCTCTGTCTCTGCTGCTAAAACCACTTTCTACCACTCTAAATTTCAAGCATCTGCCTCTAACCCTAGGAAGCTCTTTGCCACCTTCTCCTCCCTCCTGAATCCTCCTCCCCCTCCCCCTCCTCCTCCCTCTCTGCAGATGACTTCGTCAACCATTTTGAAAAGAAGGTCGACGACATCCGATCCTCGTTTGCTAAGTCAAACGACACTGCTGGTTCTGCTCACACTGCCCTACCCTGTGCTCTGACCTCTTTCTCCCCTCTCTCTCCAGATGAAATCTCGCGTCTTGTGACGGCCGGCCGCCCAACAACCTGCCCGCTCGACCCTATCCCCTCCTCTCTTCTCCAGACCATTTCCGGAGACCTTCTCCCTTACCTCACCTCGCTCATCAACTTATCCCTGACCGCTGGCTACGTCCCTTCCGTCTTCAAGAGAGCGAGAGTTGCACCCCTTCTGAAAAAACCTACACTCGATCCCTCCGATGTTAACAACTACAGACCAGTATCCCTTCTTTCTTTTCTCTCCAAAACTCTTGAACGTGCCGTCCTTGGTCAGCTCTCCCGCTATCTCTCTCAGAATGACCTGCTTGATCCAAATCAGTCAGGTTTCAAGACTAGTCATTCAACTGAGACTGCTCTTCTCTGTATCACGGAGGCGCTCCGCACCGCTAAAGCTAACTCTCTCTCCTCTGCTCTCATCCTTCTAGACCTATCGGCTGCCTTCGATACTGTGAACCATCAGATCCTCCTCTCCACCCTCTCCGAGTTGGGCATCTCTGGCGCGGCCCACGCTTGGATTGCGTCCTACCTGACAGGTCGCTCCTACCAGGTGGCGTGGCGAGAATCTGTCTCCTCACCACGCGCTCTCACCACTGGTGTCCCCCAGGGCTCTGTTCTAGGCCCTCTCCTATTCTCGCTATACACCAAGTCACTTGGCTCTGTCATAACCTCACATGGTCTCTCCTATCATTGCTATGCAGACGACACACAATTAATCTTCTCCTTTCCCCCTTCTGATGACCAGGTGGCGAATCGCATCTCTGCATGTCTGGCAGACATATCAGTGTGGATGACGGATCACCACCTCAAGCTGAACTTCGGCAAGACGGAGCTGCTCTTCCTCCCGGGGAAGGACTGCCCATTCCATGATCTCGCCATCACGGTTGACAACTCCATTGTGTCCTCCTCCCAGAGCGCTAAGAACCTTGGTGTGATCCTGGACAACACCCTGTCGTTCTCAACTAACATCAAGACGGTGGCACGTTCCTGTAGGTTCATGCTCTACAACATCCGCAGAGTACGACCCTGCCTCACACAGGAAGCGGCGCAGGTCCTAATCCAGGCACTTGTCATCTCCCGTCTGGATTACTGCAACTCGCTGTTGGCTGGGCTCCCTGCCTGTGCCATTAAACCCCTACAACTCATCCAGAACGCCGCAGCCCGTCTAGTGTTCAACCTTCCCAAGTTCTCTCACGTCACCCCGCTCCTCCGCTCTCTCCACTGGCTTCCAGTTGAAGCTCGCATCCGCTACAAGACCATGGTGCTTGCCTACGGAGCTGTGAGGGGAACGGCACCTCAGTACCTCCAGGCTCTGATCAGGCCCTACACCCAAATAAGGGCACTGCGTTCATCCACCTCTGGCCTGCTCGTCTCCCTACCACTGAGGAAGTACAGTTCCCGCTCAGCCCAGTCAAAACTGTTCGCTGCTCTGGCTCCCCAATGGTGGAACAAACTCCCTCACGACGCCAGGACAGCGGAGTCAATCACCACCTTCCGGAGACACCTGAAACCCCACCTCTTTAAGGAATACTTAGGATAGGATAAAGTAATCCTTCTCACCCCCTCCCCCCTTAAAATATTTAGATGCACTATTGTAAAGTGGCTGTTCCACTGGATGTCATAAGGTGAATGCACCAATTTGTAAGTCGCTCTGGATAAGAGCGTTTGCTAAATGACTTAAATGTAAATGTAATGTAAATGTTACCTGTATTAATGGCACCTGTTTGAACTTGTTATTAGTATAAAAGACACCTGTCCAGAACCTCAAACAGTCACACTGCAAACTCCACTATGGCCAAGCCCAAAGAGCTGTCAAAGGACACCAGAAACTTTTTTTGCCCCACTGTATATACTGTACTCGATACCATCTACTGCATCTTCCCTATGCCGTTCTGTACCATCACTCATTCATATATCTTTATGTACATATTCTTTATCCCTTTACATTTTTGTGTATAAGGTAGTAGTTTTGGAATCGTTAGATTAGATTACTCGTTGGTTATTACTGCATTGTCGTAACTAGAAGCACAAGCATTTCGCAACACTCGCATTAACATCTTCTAACCATGTGTATGTGACAAATACATTTGATTTGAACTAGTAGTAGTAGGCTACATGATCTGTGTCATTGTGCATGAATGTGTCTTTCTCTGTGGTTTTCTTCCTACCCCGACTGCACCACAGAAGATGATCTGTCATTTGTTAATTTCACACATTTAGCAGCATCAGCCTTAAGCACTTTTTTGGTCTGTAACTTATTAGGCATCACCTTTCCATTTTCCGGTTTTGACTGAGTGACTGGCAGAATCAAAGCGGGTTTCATTCTCTTTGATGATGGGTGTTTTACTTTTAATGTGAATTAACGTTTTTTATATATATTTTTGACCAGCCCACCTTAATAGAAGATGGTCCGGCCCTTCTGGCATTTGCCAGAATTGCCAGACCGCCAATGCTTGAAAATGGTTTTCGCAGATCAGGAGGCTCCTTGCTCCCCACAGCCCCTAATCGAAATCTATGCACTGTATTGTGACGTTTTATTGATAACGGCCTATGCAGCAAACTAATAAAAATGATTGTATTAAATGACTTGCACTGGTAGCATTTTGGCAAAGCAAGCGTCTTCCTTCCTTTACAAAAAAAATGATTTTCCTTCCTTTTTCCCCCCTGTTGGTAAAAATTACACGGCGAGTTCTGATTGGACGTGGAGCGGCACCGCCTGCGGAGAACCAATCAGCGTGGGCCACGGTAAGATTTTGTCGCCCTCTCTTCTCGCGCTGCGCATGACAAGAAATTGGAGAGGTCCACAGAGAACCATGAGCCTTTTATTTGGTAAGAAAGTCTAAACAGCTTGTGTTCGGATGTTTTTGTATTATAACTAGGTTAATATCACGGTGGCCATAATACGATGCGTGCAAGATTGCTTACGTTAGCTAGCTATTGAATCAGGTTACAGTTTGCTTCACTGTAGCTAACCATATGAATGTTCGTGGCCTTGTAAACGAACTAACAGTAATGACAGCTACAGGATGGCTTAAAAGACGACCAGCAAAATGAATACCTGATGACGGCTCAAACAGCTCCTGTATTGTAAGCTAACTAACTAGTTAAATAGTTATTTGCAGTTTGGCTTGATGTGCCAACTTTTGTAGCGCTAGCTACCTATGCCAACTTGCTAGCTAGCTAGACAGATAGATAGATAGATAGATACTTTTTTTTCTTCTGCTGAACTGTAGACAATGGAATTGTGCTGTTGTGTTAGTTTGCTTATGTATGCCATATGACAATGTGAACAGACGCATCTCACATTCAGCTCCTTCCTATTTCCCAGCAGCTCTGTTGGGGTGTTCCCTGGTCTTTATGGTCCAAGGCTTCTACTCTGCTAGCGATGATGTGGTTGAACTCAACCCCTCCAACTTCAACCGGGAGGTTCTTCAGAGCGACAGCCTATGGCTCATCGAATTTTACGCACCTTGGTGAGTGGTCAAGTCTTCCCTGGGCCCAATGAAATACTGAGAACTTGAGATCGAAATTGTCACCAAGCAGTAGTTAGTGTTGTACGTAATCTCCTTATCCCAATATCCTGTCAAGTAGGGACAACCAAAACTGTAGACCTGGGGCGCATTCAGGAGGGTGTAACATTAGAAAATGTTTAGATAGAAATGTCTGGTGTAGAATGGATTACATTGTCTGTCAGGCAGAATAGGGAATTGTGTCAATTACATTTCTGCAGCTTTCTGATCACGGCACCTCACTGAATACCCCCAAGTTTATAGGGGTCAATTATGACAATGATAAAGAAGTTGATATATTAGTAAACCCATATTCCCTTTGACATGATCTTGAAGCCACTGCACACATCCTGTCTCAACAAACATCTGTTGCAGGTCTATGCAAAACCAGAATTACTCACTATCCCTCCGATTGTTATGAAAGTCTTTGAATGTGATTTATGTAGACTTCACTTTGTCGATTTTATATGAGGCTGTGTGTAGTCTGGTACCTCAGACTTAACTGTTTCCCTCCACAGGTGTGGCCACTGCCAGAGTCTGACTGCTGACTGGAAGAAAACCGCTACAGCCTTGAAGGTAAACTGCACATTTGGTATTGCAGTGTTATGACACTGTCTTTTGGTTAAATTACACCAAAATGAGATCAACTTAAGATGTTTTATTTACAGTGCTATGTCACTAGAGACATAGACTGCACATTACTACAGTGCATTCCACATACAGTGATCACAGCTGTGCAGGACAATTTGATCACTATAACTGAATTCACAATAAGCGGAGTGTACCTTTTCATGACTTTGTGAGATTGCTATGGCCTGGGTGTATATCTTTCTTGTTTTGAGTACAAAACAAATGGAACTCACTCGCACTCTATGAGCTATACCAATGACCGTAACCTCTCGCTTTTTTTCTCTTCCCTCAGGGGATCGTTAAGGTCGGTGCGGTGGACGCCGACCAGCACAACTCCCTGGGTGGTCAGTACAGTGTCAGAGGCTTCCCCACCATCAAGATCTTTGGTGCCAATAAGAACAAGCCAGACGATTACCAAGGTACGTCTAATAGCTTTTCAATTAAAAAATACATAAATCTGCATTTCTTATTGGTTCAGGTAGTCCCTCCATGTTTCAGTCCCATTTTCTTCCTTTTTGTGCCTACTGAACACAACCCTAAGTTTGTATTCATTAGTGCACACCCATAGCAAAAAGTTTTGCAATGGAAAACAAAAACTAGTTCAGTTTATCATCCCTATTTTGTTTTTTATTTTGGTGTCTAGTGTATTGGTTTTCAAACTGCGGTGTTTAGGAAACTGGTGTTAATAATCTTTCTCCCTGCCTCAGGTGGGCGCAATAGCCAGGCCATTGTGGAAGGGGCCCTGAATGCTCTTCACACATTGGTGAAGGACAGGATGAGTGGCAGGTCGGGTGGCTCTGACTACAGTAGACAGGTAACTACTACTTATACCTAGGCTGGGTCATGTTAAGTAGGAAGAAAATGTTTAGAAATGGGTAGGTACTATCTGATCTCGTCCAATAATAACAGAGTTTTTTTCCGTTACAAAACGTTTTGCTACGTTGTACCCTATTGCACATGACTCCAGTGTCCTACAACATTTAGCCACCTGTTGAAAGAATTTTAAAATGACAGCGTGGGTTTTAAGAATCATGTCAAGTCTCTTTTTGTTGAAACATACAGTGCCCTCTGTAATTATTTGGACAGTGATAAATTTGTTGTTTTGGCTCTGCACTTCAGATTTGAAATGATACAATGACTATGAGGGTAAAGTGCAGAATGTCAGCTTTACTTTGAGGGTATTTTCATCCATATCGGATGAACCATATAGAAATTACAGCACTGTCCTCCCTGTTCCCCCCATTGTTTTTAGGGGACCAAAAGTATTGAGACAAATTCACTTATCTGTATTGTAGTAGTCTGATTTTGGTATTTGGTCCCATATTCCTAGCACGCAATGATTACAGCAAGCTTGTGACTCTACACACTTTTTAGTGCCCAAGAAAAGAATGGTAAATGTGTAATTTTGGAGTCACTATTATTGTAAATAAATAAAGGTTAAAAAAAATAAGAATAGATGTTTCTAAACACAACCAAAACAAACAGCAAATGCATTTAACAAGATTGTAGAGTCAGTCACAAGCAATTGTTGTTGCGTGCTAGGAATATGGGACCAAATACTACACTTTTGACTACTTTAATACACATATTTGAATTTGTCCCAATTCTTTTGTTCCCTTAAAATTGGGGGATTATGTACAAAAAGTTCTGTAATTTCTAAATGATTCACCTGTATATGGATGAAAATACCCTCAAATTAAAGCTGACAGTCTGCACTTTAACCTCAGTCATTGTGTCAGTTGAAATCCAAAGTGCTGGAGTACAGAGCCAAAACAACAACAACGTGTCCCTGTCCCAATAATTATGGAAGGCACTGTATATTTTGAGCAGAGTGTAAGCGGTGCGTCTAAGTTAACGTATCTTCGTGGTTGTCTTTCTCTAGAGTGGTGGTGGTGGCGGCGGCGGCAGTAAGAAAGATGTTGTGGAGCTGACCGACGACAACTTTGACCGGCTGGTTCTGAACAGTGGTGAAGTGTGGCTAGTGGAGTTCTTTGCCCCCTGGTGTGGCCACTGCAAGAGCCTGGAGCCTGAGTGGGCTGCTGCAGCCTCGGCCGTCAAGGAGCAGACCAAGGACAAGGTCCACCTTGGAGCAGTGGATGCCACCGTGCACCAAGGTCTGGCCAGCCGCTATGGGGTGAGCAGAAAACACCCACCAAAACATCACACCAGTCAGCCTTACCACTGATGAGCCGTGCACCACTGTCTGTTCATCTGTACACAACAGCAGAAAATTTAGATGGAATGAAAGATCTAGAAATTAAGGAATCACGTTCGCCTATTCATTACATCTCTATCGGCAATGTTCCACCAAGTTTGCCAACTGAATGTGGCCATGGACTGAGGTTTGTCCTGTTTCTCTCTCCGTATCTGCAGATCCGTGGATTTCCCACCATTAAGATCTTCAAGAAGGGGGAGGAGCCTGAGGACTACCAGGGGGGGAGGACCCGAGGTGACATCATTGCCGGGGCTCTGGACCTGTTCTCCGACAATGCAGCTCCTCCGGAGCTGCTTGAGGTCCGTGTCTGCGAGTCCGTGTCTGCATGTACAATAACATAATTCATTCTGATGGAGAGCATAAAAACAAATGTATATGTTTTTTTCATGCCTCCACAATTTTGTGATTATGATCTTGTCTCATCGCTCCAACTCTCCAATGGGCTCGAAGGTCGAGGCGAAGGTCGAGTCATGCGTCCTCCGAAAAAACATGACCCGCCAAACTGCGCTTTTTAACTTGTTATGGTTGCAATCCCAATATCGGGATAAGTGTCGTCAACAACCGCTGAATAGCATAGTGCTACATTCAATAAATATTACTACAAATATTTATATTCATGAAATCACAAGTGCAAAATAGGAAAACACAGTTTAGCCTTTTTGTTAATCTACCTGTCGTGTCAGATTTTGAAATTATGCTTTTCAGCGAATGTCCAAGCGTTTGTGTAAATTTATCGATCGTACTAAGTACACTTAGCATCAGGAAGCTTGGTCGCGAAACTTAGAAAAGCAATCAAATGAATCGTTTGCCTTTTGATCTTCAGATGTTTTCACTCACGAGACTCCCAGTTACACAACAAATGTTCCGTTTGTTCCATAAAGATGATTTTGATATCCAAAATACCTCCGTTCGTTTGTTTGGCGCGTTATGTTCAGAAATCCACAGGAAAGAGCGGTCACGACAACGCAGACAAATTCCAAATAGTTTCCATAATTTCCACAGAAACATGTCAAATGTTTTTTATAATCAATTCTCAGGTTGTTTTTAAAATATATAATCGATAATATATCAACTGCAAATGTCTTTCACAGTAGGAGAGGGGAAAATAATGGCTGTCCAAATTCTGTTGCGCGAGCAAAACTCTTGTGACCACTTGACGCGATGTTATCTTTCTGGCTCACTTTTCAAAATAAAAGCCTGAAACTGTGTCTGAAGACTGTTGACACCTTGAGGAAGCAATAGGAAAAGGAATCTGGTTCATATCCCTTTAAATCCAGCAGAGGCTATGGAACATGAAGTTTTCAAAATAGAAGCCACTTCCTGTTTTGATTTTCCTCAGGGTTTCGCCTGCAATATCAGTTCTGTTATACTCCCAGACTATATTTTGACAGTTTTGGAAACTTTAGTGTTTTCTAATCAATACTAATAATAATAAGCATACATTAGCAACTGAGACTGAGGAGCTGGCTGTTTACAATGGGCACCTTTTCATCCAAGCTACTCAATACTGCCCCTGCAGCCATAAAAAGTTATCTCGCTTAACCCGGAAGCCTGCCGCGCCAATGTATCGGAGAAAACAACTGATGACCGAGGTCAGCCTGCAGGCGCACTGCCCACCACAAGGAGTCGCTATAGTGCGATAAGCCAAGTAAAGCCCCCGGCACCTGTCTAAGGATCATGCTTTTTAATCAGTTTCTTGATATACCACACCTGTCAGGTGGATGGTTTATCTTGGCAAAGGAGAAATTCTCACTAACAGGGATGTAAGCACATTGTGTACAATGCTTTTTGTGCATTCAGAACATTTCTGGGATCTTTAATTTCAGCTCATGAAACATGGGATCAACACTTTACATGCTGCATTTATATTATTGTTCAGTATATAAATCTAAACACGAGGCCTATAGGCTATGCCTACGCTGCGTTGTATGCCATTACCTCATGAGTAAATTCTGAGCTGAAAACATTGTAGGGTATTCTGTTAAAACAACTACAGCCTATGCGCACGTTGTAATCAAAATTATAATCTTAATTGGTGGAAAACTGTGTCAAACTATTCTTTTGTGAGGTGCAACATAATTGGATCATAATTGGAGAGGATCCTACATAATTGTTTAAATCTCCATATCTGGAAACATATATTTTTTTAGGGGGTAGATCAGCTTTAATATTGCAGATTGTGCCTTCCATTAATGTCATTTTCTGCATCATTCCCAATCCCCCATATTTAAAAAAATAAAAATAGATTGTCCTTTATTATTTTCCCTTAACCTGGCTGCACAGTCGATTACAATGTCGATGGACAGAGTTGTAGATAAGATAACAGTATGTTCTCCACTGTTCAACAAGAATAGCCTATGCAGCTTGTTGTTGACACCAATCACAAGTCATCAAAGTGCCACTACAGTCATTTTGTAATTATTTTTTATTTTTTCACCTTTTATTTAACCAGGTAGGTCAGTTGAGAACAAGTTCTCATTTACAACTGCGACCTGGCCAAGATAAAGTAAAGCAGTTTGACACATACAACAACAGTTACACATGGAATAAACAAACATAGTCAATAATACAATAGAAAAAGTCTATATACAGTGTGTGCAAATGAGGTAGGAAAAGGGAGGTAAGGCAATAAATAGGCCATGGTGGCGACGTAATTACAATATAGCAATTAAACACTGGAGTGATAGATGTGCAGAAGATGAATGTGCAAGTAGAGATACTGGGGTGCGAAGTAGCAAGATAAATACAGTATGGGGATGAGGTAGTTATGGCTGTGTACAGGTGCAGTAATCTGTGAGCTGCTCTGGCAGCTGGTGCTTAAAGCTAGTGCGGGAGATATGACTTTCCGGCTTCAGTGATTTTTGCAGTTCGTTCCAATCATTGGCAGCAGAGAACTGGAAGAAAAGGCGGCCAAAGGAAGAATTGGCTTTGGGGGTGACCAGTGAGATATACCTGCTGGAGTGCGTGAAACGGGTGGGTGCTGCTATGGTGACCAGTGAGCTGACATAAGGCGGGGCTTTACCTAGCAGAGACTTGTAGATGACCTGCAGCCAGTGGGTTTGGCAACGAGTATGAAACGAGGGCCAACCAACGAGAGCGGAGAGGTCGCAGTGGTGGGTAATATGTGGGGCTTTGGTGACAAAACAGATGGCATTGTGATAGACTGCATCCAATTTGTTGAGTAGAGTGTTGGAGGCTGTTTTGTAAATTACATCGTCGAAGTTGAGGATCGTGGGATGGTCAGTTTTAAGAGGGTATGTTTGCCTGCATGAGTGAAGGATGCTTTGTTGCAAAATAGGAAGCCGATTCTACATTTAAATTTGGATTGGAGATGCTTAATGTGAGTCTGGAAGGAGAGTTTACAGTGCAACCAGACACCTAGGTATTTGTAGTTGTCCACATATTCTAAGTCAGAACCGTTCAGAGTAGTGATGCTGGATGGGTGGGTAGGTGTGGGCAGCGATCGGTTGAAGAGTATGCATTTAGTTTAGCTTGCATTTAAGAGCAGATGGAGGCCACGGAAAGAGTTGTATGGCATTGAAGCTTGTCTGGAGGTTAGTTAACTTCATTGGGATAGGAGGCAGCATTTTCACTTTTGTATGAAAAGCGTGCCCAGAGTAAACTGCCTGCTACTCAGTCCCAGATGCTAATATATGCATATTATTATTAGTATTGTATAGAAAACACTCAAAGTTTCTAAAACTGTTTGAATGATGTCTGTGAGTATAACAGAACTCATATGGCAGGCAGACATCTGAGAAAAAATCCAACCAGGAAGTGGGAAATCTGAGGTTTGTAGTTTTTCAACACGGCCCCTATTGAAGATAGGAAGTGCAAGATGACCAATATCCCCCTAAGGCTTCCACTAGATGTCAACAGTCTTTAGAATGTTGTTTCAAGCTTCTACTGTGAAGGGGGGCTGAATGAGAGGGGAATGAGTCAGAGGTATGCCAGCAGCCAAGAGCTTGTGACGCGCGGTCATGTGAAGGTTTCCTCGCGTTCCATTGCTTTTCTACAGACAAAGGAATTCTCCGGTTAGGACATTATTGAAGATTTATGTTAAAAACATCCTAAAGATTGATTCTATATTTCGTTTGATATGTTTCTACGACCAGTAATATAACTTTTTGGACTTTATGTCCGACCTTTCCGCTGGAAACGCACGCGCGTTTGGATTTGTTTTCCAAACGCCCTAACAAAAGGACATAAATTATGAAATTTATCGAACAAATCAAACATTTTGTGTGGAACTGGGAGTGCATTCTGATGAAGATCATCAAAGGTAAGTGAATATTTATAATGCTATGTTGACGACACAACATGTCTATACGGAACTGGTCGTCCTCGGGCCTGTTCGGAACGGGTCTCTATATTGAAAAATGTATTAATGCATATTTTTCTGGTGGGAAAGCCCGACGTCCATTTCGGAACGGGTCCAACTTTTTAAACTTCAACAGAGGCCCAATTTAATGACCCCTGTCACAACAGACAATGCCGGTGACTTCGTGAATGATATCACAGAAACTGTACTTGTTTTATTTGTATTTTTTTATTTATTTTTTATTTCACCTTTATTTAACCAGGTAGGCTAGTTGAGAACAAGTTCTCATTTGCAACTGCGACCTGGCCAAGATAAAGCATAGCAGTGTGAACAGACAACGCAGAGTTACACATGGAGTAAACAATTAACAAGTTAATAATACAGTAGAAAAAAGGAGAGTCTATATACATTGTGTGCAAAAGGCATTAGGAGGTAGGCAAATAATTACAATTTTGCAGATTAACACTGGATTGATAAATGATCAGATGGTCATGTACAGGTAGATATTGGTGTGCAAAAGAGCAGAAAAGAAAATAAATAAAAACAGTATGGGGATGAGGTAGGTAAAAATGGGCGGGCTATTTACCGATAGACTATGTACAGCGGCAGCGATCGGTTAGCTGCTCAGATAGCAGATGTTTGAAGTTGGTGAGGGAGATAAAAGTCTCCAACTTCAGCGATTTTTGCAATTCGTTCCAGTCACAGGCAGCAGAGAACTGAAACTAAAGGCGGCCAAATGAGGTGTTGGCTTTAGGGATGATCAGTGAGATACACCTGTTGGAGCGCGTGTTACGGGTGGGTGTTGCCATCGTGGCCAGTGAGCTGAGATAAGGCAGAGCTTTACCTAGCATGGCCTTGTAGATGACCTGGAGCCAGTGGGTCTGGCGACGAATATGTAGCGAGGGCCAGCCGACTAGAGCATCCAGGTCGCAGTGGTGGGTGGAATAAAGTGCTTTAGTGACAAAACGGATGGCACTGTGATAAACTGCATCCAGTTTGCTGAGTAGAGTGTTGGAAGCCAGAAATAGGATGCTTTTTAATTTAGCCAAATAATCTACAATTGACTACAATAACTGTTGTAATTTCATTTTTCCGCTGTACCACACCTGAACCGTGATCCCCAGAACATCAAAGTACTGAACTGTGGGTTTGGTGAACTGTTACACCGTTATTGTTTTCTGCTCTCCGGCTGAAAGTTAATTAGAACAATAACATATTTTAAATCAATGTTTTTCTAACTTTGACGTTTAGTGTGTTTTTGTTCTGACAGACAGATTCTGAATGTGTTTGTGTGACTCTCAGATCCTTAATGCAGATGTCCTGAAGAAGACCTGCGATGATTACCAGCTCTGTGTCATTGCTGTGCTGCCCCACATCCTGGACACAGGTTAGATGGAACTACTCTCTTCAGTTAGTCCCCTGATCACGTTCATGCTTTTATTCTCAGGCTGTTTGATATGGCACGTGGCGTTTTACCTCATGACAGTTCATTGATTTTTGCCGTTTTGGATCTGTACAAAACTGACCTGTCCCTTTCTTGACTCGTTGCAGGTGCAGCAGGCAGGAATGGCTACCTGGAGGTGATGATGAAGATGGCAGAGAAGTACAAGAAGAAGATGTGGGGGTCAGTATATAGAAAGAGCCTGCATTTGAACACTTCACCGACTGAGCAGACCGACTGATATACAAGTTATTTTATCCTATGTTAGTACTCAATAGGATTTGTGGATTAGCCGATTAGCAATGCAAGTCTTCTCTCTCTAGCTGGCTGTGGACTGAGGCTGGTGTTCAGATGGAGCTGGAAGCGTCACTGGGCATTGGAGGGTTCGGCTACCCTGCCATGGCGGCCATAAACGCCCGCAAGATGAAGTTCGCCCTGCTCAAGGGCTCGTTCAGCGAGACTGGCATTCACGAGTTCCTCAGGTAGGGGTGCCCATTTAGTGTTTTACACAGTATAGTATAGACCATGGATGCATCCTAAATGGCACCATATTCCCTTTATAGGCACTATTAAAGTAGTGCATTATATATTATCCCTATATAATGCACTACTTTAATAGTGCCTATAAAGGGAATAGGGTGCCATTTGGGACGTAGCCCATACCCAACCCTCTTCCTGGATAGCTACTGGGTCACAAAGGCTTTTGCTCCAACTTGATTCAGCTAATTAGGGTCCTGGTGAGCAGCTAAGCAGATGTGGTACAGTATCATTCTAAGGAATCTTTTCTCTTTTTTTTTTTTAGGGATCTGTCTGTAGGCCGCGGCTCAACTGCTACCGTCGGGGCCGGGGCTTTGCCTAATATCAACTCTGTCGAAGCCTGGGACGGCAAAGACGGAGAGGTGAGTGGGAGTGGTCAAAGGTCACAGGGTGTATGTGATCCTCTGAGGTCCTCGTACCATAATACAGTTTTGGCTGGACACGGTGATTTGAGCTTTACCCAAGTCTTGCCTCGGGCCAGTTCATGACGATGTAACGTTACAGAACATCCAGATAGAGATAGTGTAGAACCAATATGATGGTATGTCCAAGAGAATAGTTTCACCCCACTGAATACACCACAGGGTCTTATTCATTTGTGCACATCATTGGGAATATTTGGGAACAGAATAAGTTGTGCAAAAAAGTTAACCCCTCCCAGTTTTGTTTCGCTTTCTTACGTTTGGTTTCTAATGAATATGTTATTGTTTGCCCAGTCCTCAATCCTCTCTCTCCTCTTTTATCCCCAGCTTCCCGTGGTGGATGACTACGACCTGAGTGATGTGAACCTAGACGACAACTTTGGCAAGAATGAGTTGTGAGCCCAGCGTTCCGGTTTGACGACATCTTGTCTGTCTGGTCTACCTCGGTGTGGCCAGTCTCTCCTCTCCCGTGGAGCAAGTTGGAGACTGGGTCGCCCTGTTACTGAAATATCCCAGAAGATAAAATAAATTTAAGAGAGTGTGGCCCTGTTGAGAAATGCATTCTTCCCTCTGTTTCATTCAGGTTAACACAGATCTATAAGCGATTAGTGAGGTGTTAGGAAGCTTACCACCCGTTTACTTTCATCAGTCGAACAAATTCAGATCTTTGAGTACTTCAAAGAAGGTTGGAAAGACTCAAGGATGCATTGCTGAAGTAAATGAACCACAGGAGGCTGCTGATGGGAGAATGGCTCATAATAATAGCTGCAACGTTACAACCATGTGTTTGAGTTTGATACCATTCGACTTCTAACGTTCCAACCATTACTGTGAACCCGTCCTCCCCAAGTTAGATGCCACCAACCTCCTGTGAATTGAATCAGAAAGTCACCTGCAGCTTCTCACATCGGCCGAGTTCCACTGCTTAGATATTGCAACGCCTAGATAGGTAAAATACTTATGAGCTGTCGATGTCCGTAAGACTCCGCCTCACAGACCTGCTGAATATTAGTCACTGCATTAGTTATGCAGGCCCTACCTTTTTGGAAAGAGTTGAGGGTTTTCTGGATATGGCTGTCCAGTTGGAACATTCCTTTCTGCAACCGTCCCCTCTTCCTTGTTTCGCCACTCTGACGTCAAGCTAATCAGACATGGTTGTATTCGATTTCACTTTCATGCCCGGCCTGATGTGACTATATATATTTGGGGGATTTAGTTGTCGTATTTTTATTTTATTCTGTCGGTGACTGTGCAGGACAAAGGGCAATACCGCGGGACTTCTTGTTTTTCTTACAAAACTTTATTTAGATTGTGTGAAAACAAAATTACATTTTTGTTACAAAATAAAAAGAGAATAGAGAATACTGTTTCATCATTATTTATGTATGTGTATTCTGTGTTGGGAATTGACCAGCTTCACTGTCAATGTATTTTTAACTAGGAACACAAAATAATTGAGTTTCTCACTTTAACAATGTACCATTGCTGTAGCACAGGTATTTTGAAAAATAAATGTTTATGGCCCCCAACTGTACTGGTAGTTCCAGTGTATTAAAACCATATTTTTCAGATACTGGTTTGTTTAACTCCACAGGGATAGAGGTCATTCACAGCCAGTTTTTTGGACTTTAGTCACCTGTAATGGACACGCTTGCTACAGAAACGATAGAAGCAGCATTTTACCGAGGCTTGTGTTGCATAATCTCTTTACAGTACAAGTCTACTTCTAGCACAAAGACGTGTGTCTGAGAAGTGAACAACTGATAGTTGCTTATGTTTTTTTCCCCCTCTTCTGATGCTTCTGGTGGAGCAAGCTAAAAACAACGCTAAGGGAACGCACACATTTGCAGTGTAGTCTTCAGGGTGCGTATCCCCAGTGTTTCCTTATTGGAAATTAGTTTATCCTTTGGAGTTAAACAAACCAGTGACTGCAAAAGATGACAAGATACTGGTTTTAGTACACTGGAACTGCCTGTACAGTTGGGGGCAATAAAAAGTTCATTTTTGAAATACCTGTACATTGTGAAAAACTCTTGTTCCTAGCTAATATTACAATAAGACTCAGGATGGTTAATATACAAAATATTAGTTTTGGTTGATTTCTTCTTACCGTAACACGTCCATAATACATACAAGTGTAATACATTCAGTACAAATATTAAGATTATTAAGCACTTCACTTTGACTGAAGGCAAGTAAAAATAAAACCATAAGTATTTAAACATTTGCAAGGAAATGTAAGTCTTTCAGTGGTACTGTGGATGCAGAATGGGATGTTTCATAACGGAAAACATTATTCGCTGTAGGAAGCATTTTTCAGACCGCTGCTTTGGGATATGGGAAACTGCTAGTTTGGTCTCAGATCTGTTTGCATGGAGCTGACAAGAAAGCACAAACAGATCTGGGATCAGGCTAGGGAACTACTGCTAATGTAAACAATAATACATGGAATAAGGTATTAGTGTTGTAATGACAACTGAACCTCTTTCTTGTGTGGTTGTGTGTGTTGGATGGGGGATGATACAGGGTCCATCTGTCCGCTTTCCTGTGTTCAGGACTGTGTGTGGTTGTCCATTTGTCTTCATAACTAGCGAGAGGTTCCCTGGTCAGATTGCAGGAGCCGGACGATGGAAGGGTCACTCTTGGCACCTTTGATGAACTCCTCCAGAGAGAGTTTGCCTGCATTCCAGAAGAGACCCCGAGTTAGCAACACACAATAGACTATGGACATCAATCTCATTTTGCATAGCTACAGGCAGAATATTTTGAAAGAGGACACCAGGAATGTCATATAAGAGCCCAAGTGAAATACCCATTCAAGACAATGTGGGGGAAAAAAGTATTTAGTCAGCCACCAAAGTTCTCCCACTTAATAAGATGAGAGAGGCCTGTAATTTTCATCATAGGTACACTTCAACTATGACACAAAATGAGAGAAGGAAATACAGAAAATCACATTGTAGGATTTTTAATGAATTTATTTGCAAATTATGGTGGAAAATAAGCATTTGGTCACCTACAAACAAGCAAGATTTCTGGCTCTCACAGACCTGTAACGTCTTTAAGAGGCTCCTCTGTCCTCCACTCGTACCTGTATTAATGTCTCCTGTTTGAACTTGTTATCAGTATAAAATACACCTGTCCACAACCTCAAACAGTCACACTCCAAACTCCACTATGGCCAAGACCAAAGAGCTGTCAAAGGACACCAGAAACAAAATTGTAGACCTGCACCAGGCTGGGAAGACTGAATCTGCAATAGGTAAGCAGCTTGGTTTGAAGAAATCAACTGTGGGAGGAATTATTAGGAAATGGAAGACATATAAGACCACTGATAATCTCCCTCGATCTGGGGCTCCACGCAAGATCTCACCCCGTGGGGTCAAAATGATCACAAGAACAGTGAGCAGAAATCCCAGAACCACACGGGGGGACCGAGTGAATGACCTGCAGAGTGCTGGGACCAAAGTAACAAAGCCTACCATCAGCAAGGGCATTGAAGATGAAACGTGGCTGGGTCTTTCAGCATGACAATGATCCCAAACACACCGCCCGGGCAACGAAGGAGTGGCTTCGTAAGAAGCATTTCAAGGTCCTGGAGTGGCCTAGTCAGTCTCCAGATCTTAACCCCATAGAAAATCTTTGGAGGGAGTTGAAAGTCTGTGTTGCCCAGCAACAGCCCCAAAACATTGCTGCTCTAGAGGAGATCTGCATGGAGGAATGGGCCAAAATACCAGCAACAGTGTGTGAAAACGTTGTGAAGACTTACAGAAGACGTTTGACCTCTGTCATTGCCAACAAGTATTGTTATAAACTTTTGTTATTGACCAAATACTCATTTTACACCATAATTTGCAAATAAATAAATACAAAATCCTGGAGAAAAAAAAATATCCTTTTGTCTGTCATAGTTGAAGTGTACCTATAATGAAAATTACAGGCCTCTCATCTTTTTAAGTGGGAGAACTTGCACAATTGGTGGCTGACTAAATACTTTTTTGCCCCACTGTACAGGCTTGGGGTTTTGACAGTGGACTCAAGTTTACACTGTAAATTCAGTGCCACTAAGTTCCAGCCCGGGAATAACGGGTAATAACTATGTATTTACTAGGTAATTAGCTAGTACACATTGAGTGGCCTAGTTACAGGATGCACCAGAGCTACATTGAGTCTCATAGCTAAGGGTCTGAATACTTATGTAAATAAGCTATCTGTTTTTTATTTTTAATACATTTCCAAACATTTCTAAAAACCTGTTTACGCTTTGTCATTATGCGGTGTTGTGTGTAGATTTGACGAAAATGTTTAATCAATTTTAGAATAAGGCTGTAACGTAACAAAATACTTTCTGAATACTTTCCAAATGCACTGTATGTCCTTGTAAAATGACACAAAATTGCTATGGTGTGACAAAGCCCAGTTGTCATTATTAGCTTTATGCTACCCAAATGTAGCTTTCCTAAACGCTAGCTAGCTCTAGGCAAGTGAGTTTCAGCTACTGTTAGCTTAGAAGGTTTAGAAGGAAATGGTTGTAGCATTGTTGAGCACAGGCCTCCAGTCATGTGTAGCTTTTGAAAATTGACACACTATATACAGTGGGGAGAACAAGTATTTGAAACAATGCCGATTTTACAGGTTTTCCTACTTACAAAGCATGTAGAGGTCTGTAATTTTTATCATAGGTACACTTGAACTGTGAGAGACGGAAACAATAATCACATTGTATGATTTTTAAGTAATTAATTTGCATTTTATTGCATGACATAAGTATTTGATCACCTACCAACCAGTAAGAATTCCAGCTCTCACGGACCTGTTAGTTTTTCTTTAAGAATCCCTCTGTCACGCCTTGGTCATTGTATCTTGTGTTTTTGTTATATGTTTGGGTAGGCCAGGGTGTGACATGGGTTTATATGTTGTATTTCGTATTGGGGTTTGTATTAATTGGGAGTGTGTATTATTAGGGGTGTGTCTAGTTAGGCTTGGCTGCCTGAGGCGATTCCTAATTGGAGTCAGCTGATTCTCGTTGTCTCGGATTGGGAACCGTATTTAGGCAGCCTGAGTGCGCGTTGTATTTCGTGGGTGATTGTACCTGTCTTAGTGTTAGTCACCAGATAGGCTGTATTAGTTTCACTCGTTTGTTGTTTTTGTATTTTCAGTTATTTCATGTACCGCATTATTCTTCATTAAAAGTATTGAGTAACCTACACGCTGCATTTCGGTCAGACTCTCTACAAACAACAGACGAAGTTCATTACACCCTCCTATTCTCCACTCATTACCTGTATTAACTGCACCAGTTTGAACTCGTTACCTGTATAAAAGACACCTGTCCACACACTCAATCAAACAGACTCCAACCTCTCCACAATGGCCAAGACCAGGGAGCTGTGTAAGGACATCAGGGATAACATTTTAGACCTGCACAAGGCTGGGATGGGCTACAGGGCAATAGGCAAGCAGCTTGGTGAGAAGGCAACAACTGTTGGCGCAATTATTAGAAAATGGAAGAAGTTCAAGATGACGGTCAATCACCCTCGGTCTCATGAGGAAGGTGAGGGATCAGCCCAGAACTACATGGCAGGTCAATGACCTGAAGAGAGCTGGGACCACAGTCTCAAAGAAAACCATTAGTAACACACTACGCCGTCATGGATTAAAATCCTGCAGCGCACGCAAGGTCCCCCTGCTCAAGCCAGCGCATGTCCAGGCCCGTCTGAAGTTTGCCAATGACCATCTGGATGATCCAGAGGAGAAATGGAAGAAGGTCATGTGGTCTGATGAGACAAAAATAGAGCTTTTTGGTCTAAACTCCACTCACTGTGTTTGGAGGAAGAAGAAGGAGGAGTACAACCCCAAGAACATCATCCCAACTGTGAAGCATGGAGGTGGAAACATCATTCTTTGGGGATGCTTTTCTGCAAAGGGGACAGGACGACTGCACCGTATTGAGGGTAGGATGGATGGGGCTATGTATCGCGAGATCTTGGCCAACATCCTCCTTCCCTCAGTAAGAGCATTGAAGATGGGTCATGGCTGGGTCTTCCAGCATGACAACGACCCGAAACACACAGCCAGGGCAACTAAGGAGTGGCTCCGTAAGAAGCATCTCAAGGTCCTGGAGTGGCCTAGCCTGTCTCCAGACCTGAACCCAATAGAAAATCTTTGGAGGGAGCTGAAGTCCGTATTGCCCAGCAACAGCCCCGAATCCTGAAGGATCTGGAGAAGGTCTGTATGGAGGAGTGGGCCAAAATCCCTGCTGCAGTGTGTGCAAACCTGGCCAAGAACTACAGGAAATGTATGATCTCTATAATTGCAAACAAAGGTTTCTGTACCAAATATTAAGTTCTGCTTTTCTGATGTATCAAATACTTATGGCATGCAATAAAATGCTAATTAATTACTTAAAAATCATACAATGTGATTTTCTGTATTTTTGTTTTAGATTCCGTCTCTCACAGTTTAAGTGTGCCTATGATACAAAATTACAGACCTCTACATGCTGTGTAAGTAGGAAAATCGTCAAAATCGTCAGTGTGTCAAATACTTGTTCTCCCCACTGTATGTGTGTATGTATATATATATATATATATATATATATATATATATATAATGTAGCTTCTTGATGGTTTTTACAATGCAAATATATTTTGCTGCTATATACTACTGATTGAATAACCTCAGATTGATTTGAACATTAGTGATAGGTAATATGACAATGTGTAGATGTATGACAATAGTTTTTTGAACTTGTCACCTTTATTTTTTATACTGAAATGTGATGTGTAATTGATTTTGAACAACAACAAAACATTAAAAAAGAGAACAATATTTTAATAAATCTTGGAGAAGGCCTACTATTGAATACCACTGCCGTTTCTCCGTCTCATAATTTTTCCTGTCAATTCATGTTCATTGTTTTCTGACCACTTCCGAGGTGTGTAACACTTTGAGCATGATTATAGCGGGTTTACTATCTCTAGTAGCTATGTTGACTATGACGTTAGCTAAATATGGCTGTGTGAAGTGTTTAGGGGTTATGATAGGTTTTGCATGGAATATTTTTTTTGCCTGGTCACAGACAACTGATGTGTTGTGCACTGAAGTCCACAAGCAAAGAGAAAAGGTGAGAAGAGCAGATCGTGTAGATGCAAGAAGGAATTATAGAACAAGAAAAGTGATCATGCTGTTTGTATGTGGCTGCCTTGAAAGTGCGTTTGCGTATGATCAGGAGTGTATTCATTCCACCAATTCTGTTGAAAAACATTTCTTAAATGGAAGAAAACAGAATGAAATGGGGATAAACTTTCGTTTGTCCAATAGAAACTCTTGTTTACAACTGTTATAATGATTACACCCTACATTCAGAAGGTGGCTCCCCTTCCTGCTCGGGTGGCGCTCGGCGGTCGCCATCGCCGGTCTATGAGCTGCCACTGATCCCTTTTCCTTTTCGTTTGTTTTTGTCTAATTGTTTTCACCTGTTCCTTGTTGGGGTTTTGGGATGAGTGTTATTTAAGTTAGTTTTGCCCGCTGGTGTTTGTGCGGGCTTGTTGGTTGTTACGTTTGGTGATGTATCATGTTTTGGTTTTGGGTTTTTCGCTGTCCAGTGTGTGTCTAGGTTTTGGGTTGGTTTAGCGCCAGTGTTTTAGGCATTCACCCATGTTTTGGACCTGTTACGATTTGAAGGACATTAAAGCGTTTTCCCGTTCATTTCGCTCTCTGCATCTGACTTCTCACTCCTCACTCATTTCAATCACCCGTCGTTACAGAAGCCCGCATCACCAGATGGAGTGAGCAGGAGCAGCGACCACCCCTCTCCCCACGATGGAGGTCCTTCAGCATACGTCCATCCTCCATCGCATTGGATCAGCAATAGATCAAATGATGGAGAGGATGGATCGTTGGGAGAGGAGTGGTCTCCCTACTACCCCACCTACCCTCCCACCAGTAACTCTACCATCTCCTCCAGCGGGATCCAGTGCCAGCGCTCTGTGCATCACGCCTCCGAGGGGGTACGATGGAGCGGCGGTGGGGTGCCAGGGATTTCTGCTACAACTAGAGCTCTACCTGGCCACCGTTCGGCCTGTTCCCCCGGACGAGGAGAGCGTGAGTGTCCTCGACTCCTGCCTGACGGGTAGGGCCCTGGAGTGGGCCAACGCCGTTTGGAACGGGCCCGACTCAGCGAGGTGCCACTACCTGGAGTTCACCCACCGTTTCCGGGCTGTGTTCGATCATCCTACGGAGGGCTGAGCGGCGGGTGAGAGGATGTTCCAACTCCGGCAGGGGACGAGGAGCGCGCATGACTATGCGTTGGATTTCCGGACTTTGGCCGCTGGCTGGAACGACAGGGCCCTGATAGACCATTATAGGTGTAGCCTAAGAGAGGACGTCCGCAGGGAACTGGCTTGTAGGGACACTACGCTCAGCTTGGATGAGCTGATCGACATGTCTATCCGGCTAGACCATCTGCTGGATGCTCGCGGACGTTCTGAAAGGGTCCTGTCAGTTCCACCACCTGCCCCCCCCCCCCACCGCTCTAATCCCGATGGAGCTAGGAGGGGCTGCATCTAGGGAGACCGGAGGAGGAGGCTCCTCCTGTACCCATTGTGGCTGGAGAGGGTACATTTCCGGTCGGTGCTGGAGGAGTCCATCTGGGAGTCGAGAGGGCAGGCGGAACACTCCTCGGTCACCCCAGGTGAGTCAGCACCACACTCTCCCAGAGCTTCCTGTTGGACACATGTTTTTGTTAATCTGTTTCCTTAAGTTTTTCCCCTCTCTTCAGCATAAGGCGCTAGTCGATTCAGGCGCAGCGGGGATTTTATAGATCGCGGACTCGCTCAGAGGTTGAGGATTCCGTTAGTTAAGGTAGACCCCCCTTTCCCGTGCACTCCTTAGATAGTCGACCGTTAGGGTCAGGGCTGGTCAGGGAGGCCACGATTCCTCTGGAGATGATTACGCAGGGGGATCATAAGGACCGGATTAGTCTGTTCCTTATCGATTCACCTGCGTTTCCGGTGGAACTGGGGATTCCCTGGCTGGCTATTCACAATCCTAAACTTTTGTAGAGACAGGGAGCTCTCCAGGGGTGGTCTTATGAGTGTTCAGGCAGGTGTTTAGGAGTTTCCATCAGTCCAACAATGGTGGAGAGTTCAGACCAGGTTTCCACCGTGCGCATTCCTGCTGAGTATGCCGATTTGGCTATCGCCTTCAATAAGAAGAAGGCGACCCTATTACCACCCCATTGAGAAGGGGATTGCGTGATAAACCTCCAGGTAAATGCTGCACTCCCCAGGAGTCACGTGTATCCGTTGTCCCAGGAGGAGACGTTGGCTATGGTCTTTCGAATGGGACGTTAAATGGGTGTCCTGACTCTCTGAGGTCATTAAAGATCCCATTGCACTTATCGTAAGAGTAGGGGTGTTAACCCCGGTGTCCTGGCTAAATTCCCAATCTGGCCCTCAAACCATCATGGTCACCTAATAATCCCCAGTTTACAATTGGCTCATTAATCCCCCTCCTCTCCCCTGTAACTATTCCCCAGGTCGTTGCTGCAAATGAGAACGTGTTCTCAGTCAACTTACCTGGTAAAATAACGGACAAATAAAAATAAAATAAATAAATGTCACGGAGGCACGGGACAGGGGTACAGTCGGCCCTCCATGTCACCCGTCTCCTCGAGTTTATTTTTTGTGAAGAAAAAGGAGGGTGGTTTGCGTCCGTGTATTGATTATCGAGGTCTAAATTCCATCACTGTGGTTTTTAGCTACCCACTACCTCTCATCGCTACGGCGGTGGAATCATTTCACGGGGCGCGATTCTTCACGAAACTGGACCTCATGAGTGCGTATAATCTGGTGCGTATTTGGGAGGGAGATGAGTGGAAAACCGCATTTAGTACCACATCTGGCCATTATGAGTACCTCGTCATGCCGTACGGGTTAAAGAATGCTCCAGCCATCTTTCAATCCTTCGTTGATGAGATTCTCAGAGACCTGCACGGACAGGGTGTAATGGTGTATATTGACGACATCTTGATCTACTCCGCTACAAACGCCGAGCATGTGTCTCTGGTGCGCAAGGTTCTTGGGCGACTGCTGGAGCATGACCTGTATGTGAAGGCAGAGAAATGTGAATTTTCCAAACAAGCCGTTTCCTTCCTGGGTTATCGCATTTCCACCTCGGGGGTGGTAATGGAGGGTGATCGCGTCAAGGCCGTTCGTAATTGGCCGACTCTCACCATGGTAAAGGAGGTGCAGCGGTTCTTAGTGTTTGCCAATTACTACCAGAGGTTTACCCAGGGCTTTGGTCAGGTGGTGGCCCCTATTACCTCACTGCTGAAGGGGGGGGCTGGTGCGTTTGCAGTGGTCAGCAGAGGCGGACGGAGCGTTCCGCCGTTTGAAGGCGCTGTTCACCAGTGTTGGCGCATCCGGACCCTTCTTTGGAATTTATAGTTAAGGTGGACGCATCCGAGGCTGGCGTTGGAGCTGTGCTCTCCCAGCGCTCGGGTACGCCACTGAAGCTCCGCCCCTGTGCTTTTTTCCCGAAGAAGCTCGGGCCAGCGGAGCGGAATTATGATGTGGGGGATAGGGAGTTGTTGGCCATGGTTAATGCTCTGAAGGTGTGGAGACACTGACTTGAGGGGGCTAAGCACCCTTTTCTCATCTGAACTGACCATCGTAACCTGGAGTATATCCGATCAGCTAGGAGACTGAATCCTCGTCAGGCATTTCACCCGATTTCGTTTTACGATCTCGTATCGACCAGGTTCCCTCAATACTAAGGCCGACGCGCTGTCCCGCCTATACGAGATGACCGGTCCATTGATCCTACTCCCATCATTCCGGCTGCCAAGCTGGTAGCACCGGTAGTATGGGAGGTGGACACGGACATTGAGCGGGCACTAAGAGAGGACCCTGCGCCTCCGCAGTGCCCGGAGGGTCGTAGGTACGTGCCGCTCGCTGTTCGTGATCAATTGATTCGATGGGCACATAGTCTACCCTCATCAGGTCACCCGGGTATTTCGAGGACGGTGCGAAGTCTTAGAGGGAAGTACTGGTGGCCTACCTTGGTGAGAGACGTGCGATTCTATGTCTCCTCCTGTTCGGTATGCGCTCAGAGTAAGGCTCCTAGACATTTGCCACGAGGGAAATTACAACCCCTCCCCGTTCCACAAAGGCCGTGGTCCCATCTATCGGTGGATTTTCTCACAGATCGTCCCCTGTCTCAGGGGAACACGACGATCCTGGTCATTGTGGATCGGTTCTCTAAGTCCTGCTGTCTTATCCCGTTGCCCGGACTCCCTAAGGCCCTGCAGACTGAGGAGGCACTATTCACCCATGTCTTTCGGCACTACGGGATGCTCGAGGATATCGTTTCTGATCGGGGTTCCCAGTTTACGTCCAGAGTATGGAAGGCGTTTATGGAGCGGCTGGGGGTCTCTGGCAGCCAGACCTCGGTTTATCACCCGGAGAATAATGGGCAAGTGGAGAGAGTGAACCAGGAGGTGGGTAGGTTTCTGCGGTCGTATTGCCAGGACCGGCCAGGGGAGTGGGCGAGATACATCCCCTGGGCAGAAATGGCCCAGAACTCACTAAGCCACTCCTCTACCAACATCACCGTTTGAGTGCGTGTTGGGGTACCAGCCGGTTCTGGCACCATGGCAGCAGAGCCAGACCGAGGCTCCTGCGGTGGAGGAGTGGGTGCAGCGCACTAAGGAGACCTGGAGAGCCATCCAGAAGTCATTGTGTCAGGCGAGTGGACGGCAGAATAAGAGCGCTGACCGTTACCACAGTGAGACCCGGTGTTTGCACCGGGGGACAGGGTCTGGCTCTCGAACCGAAACCTGCCCCTCCACCCTGCCCTGCCGGAAGCTGTGTCCGCAGTGTGTAGGGCCATTTAAAGTCCTGAGGAGAATAAACGAGGTGTGTTATCGATTGTTACACCCTTCGTATTATCGTATTAACCCCTTATTTCATGTGTCTCTCCTCAGGCCGGTGGTAGCTGGTCCCATGCAGGAAAGTGAGGTTCCGGAGGTCCATCCGCCCCCTCTGGACATCGAGGGGTCCCCGGCGTACACGATACAGTCCATTCTGGACTCCAGACGGAGAGAGGGGCCTGCAGTACCTCGTGGACTGGGAGGGGTACGGGCCGGAGGAGAGGTGCGGGGTCCCGGTCAGGGATATATTGGATCCCACTATACTAAGGGAGTTCCATCGCATCCATCCGGATCACCCTGCGCCTCGCCCCCCGGGTCGTCGCCGAGGCCGGTAGTCGGCGCACAGTGGGAGCCGCGCATCGGGGGGGGGGTACTGTCACGAATACCACCGAAGGTGGCTCCCCTTCCTGCTCGGGTGGCGCTCGGCGGTCGTCGTCGCTGGTCTACTAGCTGCCACCGATCTCTTTTTCCTTTTTATTTGTTTTTGTCTAATTGTTTTCACCTGTTCCTTGTTGGGGTTTTGGGTTATTGGGGTTTGTTTTTGCCCACTGGTGCTTGTGCGGGCTTGTTGGTTGTTACGTTTGGTGATGTATCGTGTTTTGGTTTTGGGGTTTCCGCTGTCCAGTGTGTGTCTAGGTTTTGGGTTGGTTTAGCGCCAGTATTTTGGGCATTTACCCATGTTTTGGACCTGTTACGTTTTGAAGGACATTAAAGCGTTTTCCGTTCACTTCGCTCTCTGCATCTGACTCTTCACTTATTTCACTCACCCGTCGTTACAGCAACTAGCTACTGTTGCAATCAAGTAAACTTGCTAGCTACTTCAGTGGATGTTGAACACATTTCTACCTGCAAATGAACACATTTATAGTAGGAAATGTGTTAATTTATAGCCTGATATGAAAGATAATCAACTCGGGCCTCTTGATGTTCTCTGGAAAATAATGCAGCTCTGTGGAAGGTAAGTTCCACGACGCGCTACACCCTTCTTTCCACGTTGTTCATTATTTTCCAGAGAATGCATAGCCCCTTGTTGATTATCCCTTACATAATGCTAAAATCACAACATTTGGAAAGGATTCGTGAAATATACATAAACGTGTTCTAGCGACACTGTTTAAAATAAATAATAATAATAAATACATTTCCTAAAAGCATCTTAAGTTCATCGTTATCATTATAGTTCATCGTCACCACCCTCTAGTGGTGTGGGGGCTGTGCTTTGGCAAAGTGGGTGGGGTTATATCCTTCCTGTTTGGCCCTGTCCGGGGGTGTCCTCGGATGGGGCCACAGTGTCTCCTGTCCCCTCCTGTCTCAGCCTCCAGTATTTATGCTGCAGTAGTTTGTGTCGGGGGGCTAGGGTCAGTTTGTTATATCTGGAGTACTTCTCCTGTCCTATTCGGTGTCCTGTGTGAATCTAAGTGTGTGTTCTCTAATTCTCTCCTTCTTTCTTTCTCTCTCTCTGAGGACCTGAGCCCTAGGACCATGCCCCAGGACTACCTGACATGATGACTCCTTGCTGTCCCCAGTACACCTGGCCATGCTGCTGCTTCAGTTTTAACTGACCTGAGCCCTAGGACCATGCCCCAGGACTACCTGACATGATGACTCCTTGCTGTCCCCAGTCCACCTGGCCATGCTGCTGCTCCAGTTTCAACTGTTCTGCCTTGTTATTATTCGACCATGCTGGTCATTTATGAACATTTGAACATCTTGGCCATGTTCTGTTATAATCTCCACCCGGCACAGCCAGAAGAGGACGGGCCACCCCACATATGCTCTCTCTAATTCTCTCTTTCTTTCTCTCTCTCGGAGGACCTGAGCCCTAGGACCGTGCCCCAGGACTACATGACAGGATGACTCCTTGCTGTTCCCGGTCCACCTGACTGTGCTGCTGCTCCAGTTTCAACTGTTCTGCCTTGTTATTATTCGACCATGCTGGTCATTTATGAACATTTGAACATCTTGGCCATGTTCTGTTATAATCTCCACCCGGCACAGCCAGAAGAGGACTGGCCACCCCACATAGCCTGGTTCCTCTCTAGGTTTCTTCCTAGGTTTTGGCCTTTCTAGGGAGTTTTTCCTAGCCACCGTGCTTCTACACCTGCATTGCTTGCTGTTTGGGGTTTTAGGCTGGGTTTCTGTACAGCACTTTGAGATATCAGCTGATGTACGAAGGGCTATATAAATAAATTTGATTTGATTTGATCGTTAACTATAAGATTATTTTGGGAAACCAGGCCCTGATTGTAAACTGTGCTTTGTTTGTCATGTCATAGCAATGGTGTGTTTGTTATGGGGAAGGGATATAATGGTTTAACTATTTCCAGGTAACAACCATGGGCTGGTTGGGATATTTAAAGGGATAAAACGGTAGAACTAAAGAGAAACAGATAATGTTGCATTTTCCAGCACTGTTCATCGTTATTACATAGAACTGCCATCTCTATTTCCAGGTAACAACCATGGGCTGGTTGGGATGTCAGGAAAGAGGATTGGTTGAAACAACATGGTAACTACTAGTGGTAATTACATAGTTCTTACCTGGTTATTACCAAGCTGGAATGTAAATTCTTATGTCACTATAAAAATTCGAATTAGAGGTTTAAAAACAAACAAGACTCACCATCATTGTCTACATCCATCTGTCTGAAGATCTTATCTGTCCGTTTCTCCGGTGTCGACTCATCTTCTGGCATCTTCATCACTGAGGACACCATCTTGTAAATCGCCTGCAGAAGGAAGAACAATTGACCTTGGGTAAGAGAGTTGCACAAAACTCATAAGGTTTTAGAAACAACATTCTTGAATGTGTATACAGTCTACCACTAATGACCATTAAAAAACAAAGTAACTTCCAAATAGTGCCTTTAACAAATAATACAATATTCTCTGTCAGAATGGAACTATTCTACTAGTTACCTATGCAGTCCGGTTACCACCTGGAAAATTCATCACGGTTCTCTGGCTTTATAAAAAAACAAGGTATTTGAGCCTATCACCAATGAGACGGGAACTGAAATTTCCATCCCAAACTATAACATTTTCTGACAAGATAGAACTGCCAAAGTGGGCAGAGTTGTAATCTACTACAGAAATAGCCTGCAGAGTTCTGTCATACTATCCAGGTCCGTGCCCAAACAATTCGATCTTCTACTTATAAAATCCACATTTCCAGAAACAAGTCTCTCACCGTTGCCGCTTGTTATAGACCACCTTCTGCCCCCAGCTGTGCCCTGGACACCATATATGAATTGATTTCCCCCATCTATCTCCAGAGCTCGTACTGTTAGGTGACCTAAACTAGGACATGCTTAACACCCCGGCCGCCCTACAATCTAAACTAGATGCCCTCAATCTCACACACATGATCAATGAACCTACCAGATACAACACCCCAAATCCATAAACACGGGCACCCTCATAGATATCATCCTGACCAACCTGCCCTCCAAATACATCTCTGCTGTCTTCAACCAGGATCTCAGCGATCACTGCCTCATTGCGTGCTTCTGTAATGGGTCTGTGGTCCAATGACCACCCCTCATCACTGTCAAACGCTCCCTAAAACACTTCAGCGAGCAAGCCTTTCTAATAAACCTGGCCCGGGTATCCTGGAAGGATATTAACCTCATTCCGTCAGTAGAAGATGCCTGGTTATTCTTTAAAAGTGCTTTCCTCACCATCTTAAATAAGCTTACCCCGTTCATAAAATGTAGAACCGGGAACAGATATAGCCCTTGGTTCACTCCAGACCTGACTGCCCTTGACCAGCACAAAACATCCTGTGGCGTACTGCATTAGCATTGAATAGCCCCCGCGATATGCAACATTTCAGGGAAGTTAGGAACCAATATACACAGGCAGTGTATATATTTTTTCAAACAGAAATTTGCATCCTGTAACACAAACTCCAAAAAGTTCTGGGACACTGTAAAGTCCATGGAGAATAAGAGCTGAGGCTAGGAAACACTGTCACCACCGATAAATCCACCATAATTGAGAATTTCAATAAGCATTTTTCTACATGGCTACCGGTACCCTGGTCAACAGCCCTGCACCCCTCACAGCAACTTGCCCAAGCCTCCCCATTTCTCCTTCACCCAAATCCAGATAGCTGATGTTCTGAAAGAGCTGCAAAATCTGGACCCCTACAAATCAGCTGGGCTAAACAATCTGGACCCTCTCTTTCTAAAATTATCTGCCGCAATTGTTGCAACCCCTATTACTAGCCTGTTCAACCTCTCTTTCGTATTGTCTGAGATCCCCAAAGATTGGAAAGCTGCCACGGTCATCCCCCTCTTCAAAGAGACACTCTAAACCCAAACTGTTACAGACCTATATCTATCCTACCCTGCCTTTCTAAGGTCTTCGAAAGCCAGGTTAACAAACAGATCACTGACCATTTCGAATCCCACCGTACCTTCTCCGCTATGCAATCTGGTTTCCGAGCTGGTCATGGGTGCACCTCAGCCACACTCAAGGTCCTAACGATATCATAACCGCCATCGATAAAAGACAATACTGTGCAGCCGTATTCATCGACCTGGCCAAGGCTTTCGACTAGGTCAATCAGCACATCCTTATCGGCAGACTCAACAGCCTTGGTTTCTCAAATGACTGCCTCGCCTGGTTCACCAACTACTTCTCAGACAGAGTTCAGTGTGTCAAATCGGAGGGCCTGTTGTCCAGACCTCTGGCACTCTCTATGGGGGTGCCACGGGGTTCAGTTCTCGGGCCGACTCTTATCTCTGTATACATCAATGATGTCGCTCTTGCTGCTGGTGATTCTCTGATCCACCTCTACGCAGACGATACCATTCTGTATACTTCTGGCCCTTCTTTGGACACTGTGTTAACTAAACTCCAGACGAGCTTCAATGCCATACAACTCTCCTTCTGTGGCCTCCAACTGCTCTTAAATGCAAGTAAAACTAAATGCATGCTCTTCAACCGATCGCTGCCCGCACCTGCCCGCCCGTCCAGCATCACTACTCTGGAAGGTTCTGACTTAGAATATGTGGACAATTACAAATACCTAGTCATCTGGTATTTCACAACAAAGCATCCTTCACTCATGCTGCCAAACATACTCTAGTAAAACTGACCATCCTACCAATCCTTGACTTTGGTGATAGCCTCAACACTCTACTCAGCAAATAAGATGCAGTCTATCACAGTGCCATCCATTTTGTCACCAAGCCCCATATACTACCCACCACTGCGACCTGTATGCTCTCGTTGGCTGGCCCTCGCTTCATATTCGTCGCCAAACCCACTGGCTCCAGATCATCTATAAGTATTTCCTAGGTAAATCCCCGCCATATCTCAGCTCACTGGTCACCATAGCAGAACCCACCCGTAGCACGCGCTGCAGCAAGTATATTTCAGTGATCACCCCCAAAGCCAAATCCTCGTTTGGCCACCTTTCCTTCCAGTTCTCTGCTGCCAATGACTGGAACAAATTGCAAAAATCACTGAAGCTAGAGACTCATATCTCCCACACTAACTTTAAGCATCAGCTGTCAGAGCAGCTCAGAGATCATTGCACCTGTACAAACTCATCTGTAAATAGCCCATCCAACTACCTTATCCCCATATTGTTATTATTTTTTTGCTCCTTTGCACCTCACTATCTCTACTTGCACATTCATCTTCTGCACATTCATCACTCCAGTGTCTAATTGCTAAATTGTAATTATTTCGCCACTATGGCCTATTCATTGCCTTACCTCCCTAGTCTTACTTCATGTGCACACACTGTATATAGAATTTTCTATTGTGTTATAGTCTATACGTTTGTTTATTCCATGTGTAACTCTGTGTTGGTGTTTGTATCACATTGCGTTGCTTTATCTTGGCCAGGTCGCAGTTGTAAATGATACTTGTTCTCAACTGGCCTACCTGGTTAACTGAAGGTGAAAAAAATACATAAAAAAATGGTCTGAGGACTTTAACAGGAGAATGTGTTCACTTGTGTCACCACCACACACAATCGCCTGAGTCAACACTGATACGGGACATGCTGCTCTGGCCACAGTGGGGGGGGGGAGCAAATATGACCATGATTAAGGGAAACAAAAATAGAATGAGTTGCAGCCAATGTCCATGGTGAAAATATGTTTACGATATCATGGACGTGAGAAATAAAGAACGTATCATTCATTAGATTAAACACAAAGACAAGTAAAAAACTGTCGTTCTCAACTAACATCAAGGCGGTGGCCCGTTCCTGTAGGTTCATGCTCTACAACATCCGCAGAGTACGACCCTGCCTCACACAGGAAGCGGCGCAGGTCCTAATCCAGGCACTTGTCATCTCCCGTCTGGATTACTGCAACTCGCTGTTGGCTGGGCTCCCTGCCTGTGCCATTAAACCCCTACAACTCATCCAGAACGCCGCAGCCCGTCTAGTGTTCAACCTTCCCAAGTTCTCTCACGTCACCCCGCTCCTCCGCTCTCTCCACTGGCTTCCAGTTGAAGCTTGCATCCGCTACAAGACCATGGTGCTTGCCTACGGAGCTGTGAGGGGAACGGCACCTCAGTACCTCCAGGCTCTGATCAGGCCCTACACCCAAATAAGGGCACTGCGTTCATCCACCTCTGGCCTGCTCGCCTCCCTACCACTGAGGAAGTACAGTTCCCGCTCAGCTCAGTCAAAACTGTTCGCTGCTCTGGCTCCCCAATGGTGGAACAAACTCCCTCACGACGCCAGGACAGCGGAGTCAATCACCACCTTCCGGAGACACCTGAAACCCCACCTCTTTAAGGAATACCTAGGATAGGATAAAGTAATCCTTCTCACCCCCCTTAAAATATTTAGATGCACTATTGTAAAGTGGTTGTTCCACTGGATGTCATAAGGTGAATGCACCAATTTGTAAGTCGCTCTGGATAAGAGCGTCTGCTAAGTGACTTAAATGTAAATGTAAATGTAAAAAAAGAAGACGCTGAAGTGAGCAGAAAACATATTGGAGGGTGTTCTGACTAAATCCACCTGTAAAGTCCACCACAGGAAGTTAGCAAACACTTTTATCCCAAGCAACTTGAACCCTTAATAATACCTGCAGCATGCTCAGTTTCTAATCCATTGAACCACCGGAACCAACTCATTCTCATCTCAACTCACCTGTACGATCTCCAGCATCTCAGCCCGGCTGATGTAGCCATTCCCATCCAGGTCATACATGCTGAAGGCCCAGCGCAGCTTCTGCTCCAGGCCGCCGCGCGATGTGACACTCAGCGCGATGATGAATTCCCGGAAGTCGATGGTGGCATCGCCGTTGGTGTCGAATGTCCGGAAGACGTGCTCAGCAAACTTGGAAGCGTCGCCATACGGGAAGAAGTTGGCGTAGATCTTCTTGAACTCTTCGACTGTCAGGTGGCCCGTTGGGCAGTCTTTGAGGAAGCCTCGGTACCACTCCTGGAGCTCATGGTCGGAAAACTCTGTGTTTTCGCGCAGGTCATTCAGCACTTCAGGCCGCAGTTTGCTGTTCTGTTTCCCCATGACGGCCCACTGGAACGGGGTTTCAAACCTTAAGGGCCTTTTCTGGTTAAAGGAAGGTGAAATGAAATGTGGAGCCTCTCACAGTCAGCTCTGCTATTAGTCTTGGAACCTTATCTCCACCACGCAGGACTGTAGGTCCCCTTCTGCTCTCCTTACGATGTCTGTCTGCTGGCTGGCTTGCTGGCTGCTCAATCTGCGTCCTCTTCCTCTGTTCCTACAGGAGATTGAACACTCTTATTAGGAACATCAAGTGAAACACTCAAGTGATAAATTGGTTTAATCCAAACCGCATCTGGATGTTGCATTATACTGTAACTCGAGAGGTAGAAGAACCACCTCAAATAGCCCAATGTTGATTCATATTGAATTATGGTTATTGTAATGTTTGACTGTAGAGGCTTTAAACAGCATATGGGCAGCGGTAGAGTGATACTGATAAGATGACAACTGAGATGTTCTGAGTGCCACATGGGAGGGTGAGGCCTGGTCTCCATGGACACCATTTACATCCCCTCGCAATGTGAGAATTTATTTATTGACCGTTAGCCAGGTGGTGGAGGGAGAGTGTCCGGGATCATTCTAGGCTTCAATAACTCAATCTGTTGCCTCAAAAGGTCAGCACGGCACAAGAAGCTAAGGTTGTTACTTCAGAACTCAGGTAACCGTTAGAAAATCCAGGCACCTAGGTTAGGATGCCACATGGGAGACAGTCACACACACAGGCATGCGTTTTCAGCTGTACGTGTATTAAATGTTACTGGAAAAGTAACACATAGGTGGAAAAACCATCATGCATGCACATGGCACACATTTAATGACACGTCATATAACATTTCCACTCCCTCTGCTTTACCCATAAAGCTTTTATTGGCCAGAGAGAGAAACGGTCACGTGACCCTGTTCTTGCTTTACCTCTCTTTCTCTCTCTCTCTGCTTGCCTTTTTTTCTCTCTCTCCTCTCTGAGATTATTGGCCCAGGACAGATTATATCAGAGACCGGAGCGGAGGACAAAGGAGGACAGCAACTAATTGTTTGTTTGTGTCTGACTGTGCTCCAAGAGCTTTCTAGAGAGTCGAGTTCACACTCCGAAATCTTTAATGTAATTTCCTGCAGTTTCCTCGGTTTGACTTGCAATTACAATGCAATATGAGAGCTCTAAGGGGGAAAGTGGACTGGGAGTAGCCTACACTCCCTCTGACACACCAACACCACCCTTAGCTTGGTTTGCCAGGCTTACAGGAGTGCACAGCTGGGAATGAGACACCACACACACACACACAGCCACAAACGCACACACACACACACACACACACACACACACACACACACACACACACACACACACACACACACACACACACACACACACACACACACACACACACACACACACACACACACACACACACACACACACACACACACACACACACACACACACACACACACACACACACACACACACACACACGCCCATCCAGAACCCGACCACACCCCCTGGCCCAGAGCATAACAGGACCAGGATGCAACTGGCAGCACCTCCCCTGGACTGGGTCGCATGGTCACATGGACAGTTTTCCACTAAATCTCACTGTGGTGGCAGGGCCAGGACAGACATAAACACGGGCGTTGCTATTTATTCTCTCCCTGCACACAAACCCACAGAACATCCAAAACGTGGGGGATATCCCCGGTGGCTGGTTTGTTGTTCTAATTTTAAAGTTGTGTAGAAGAACACTTAGTAGCCTACACTCCAAAAGATGCCCATGGAGTTATACACTTATACACTTATTATATAGTTGTATGATAATGCATTCCATTTCTATTGCAAAAATAGCATGTAGTATTTTCAAAGATAGAGATTTGCTTGATAACAATGCAGGTTCATACACAATGCAGGACAAAAGATAACCGCAAGGTTGATAGGCATAGGTTTGTAAAAAGCAATGGGAGACAGGCGCAGGAATGCATAATAATTTTTTTTACTGTACCCAAATTATGGTGTGCCATGTAAAGGCAAGGGGACGAAGACCAAACAAACACGTAACAAAAACACAGGGTAGTAACCCAAAAGAAAAGAGCGACGAGTACCTTGAATAAATAATACACTCGCACGATGATTAACACACAGGACGAGACCCGTAATCATCTGCGCAATCCACAAGGGCACGAAAGCACAAAACACACAGCACAGGTACTCACACGCACCAACGGACATTGTAACAATAATCGACCCCCAATGGAAACCAAAGGGCACATATATACAAATACTAATCAGTGGGAATAGGAGACAAATGTGTGTGATGAAAGTTCCGGAGGGATCCATGACATGTTTTCATAGCTGGAGCCTTAGCCTAATATTGGCAATTCCAATGAAGTATTCAGTGCAGTGAACAGCAGTTGGGATAGCAATCTAGCCCTGTTTTTGTGTGTCAAGTTTAGTGCGACATCAGTCCAACGCGGTTTGTTTGCATCCCCGTCTTTGTTAGAGAACTTGGGACTATAAGGTTCTATCTGTATTTTTGTTCTGTTAGACATAGCCTTATTCTATTCAATGTTCTCTATCTAAATACAGTAGGACTGTAGACTGCAGACGGTTTGTTGCGCTATCTGAGGTAAGATTATACTTTTCCACTCAATTCAATGTTTTTCTTGGTTAGTGTGTGTTTTTATTTGCAGGATAGAACCACACTTTGTATATGTTATGGGGAAAAGAACAGGCCTTACTAACTTCACATATGACCGCCAATGAAATCCATTAGGCCTTTGTTTTGAGATTGTGTAACAGGTTATTCCTAATGAGCCTAGATTCCTTCCTCAGCCCTATGGGCCATGGTCAAAAGGAGTGCACTACATAGAGAATAGGGTGCCATTTGGGACACAGAAAACATCTGCTTATCCCCTCAGTTACACTGCAACAGTCTTTCCCTTGTCGGTCTGCCACTTACTGTAGTCTGAAGAAGCCGCCCTGCCCCCATCCCTCTCAACTCTTCCCCAATAACTATGGCTGTTATGGTTCCACTTTTTCCACTAGCTAATGAGAATGTTTCACACAGCTTCCAGATTCCACACACTCACACGGCATGTGTTTCCCCTAAGGCCAACTGGGAGTCCTTGCCCTGTCCCACCTCTGACTCCCCTAAAGTTCCACTCGCAGGCATACAAACATAGTTTTTCCCTTGGATGCCACCAACAATAGGATCACACAAGACAATCATTAGCCTTAAATGTGTCCAAGCAGCCAGAGCTAATTTATCCATGCATCCAGGAAAACCCCATAAACCTCATTTTAGTTAAAAAGTGTGCATGTTTGCCTGTGTACGTGAGTGTGTCCGCATCCTCTCACACTGACAGGTATATGAAATATCATCATGTCCAGGAAATGATACATTAAACATGACTCTAGTAACCCCTAACCTCAGTATCGGCGATCGTTGCCTTAGAGCTTGCTATGCTAAACATATCCCCTGGCTACAGGTAGGCTTAGTGACATCATGAGATGACAGTGTCAAAATAAAGCACCATATTTCTCCAACTCCATTCAACCAGATGACCAGTTAAAACAAACATACCCCCGGAATAGCATTGTTGTTCATGGCGCTCCATTTAATGATGTCTGTCAAGGGGGTCAACATGTACATCTCCCATCGCTGAATACTGCTGCCGAGATGGATTGAACTGAGAAAATATTTGGGCCGTCTGTATTTATGGTAGCGTCTTGATAGGAATGCAAATAGGAATGCAAATGACGTAGTTTCATGTGATGTGCTTTGGGCAGAGAACCAAGCTTGAAATATTCTGAGTAACAGTCTCTAGCTAACATTCCATTTCAGCAATCTCAACGTTCAATATGTGCTGGATTTACAGTGGAGTTGCTCATTGGTTGTTGGAAATAACATTCATATTTTCCATGAAAACATGTGGAGCCTCAAAATTACTGCAATTCCTAAAAAGGTTGGAATTGCAGTATGTATTTACTTTGGACAGATTGGTTTCATCTGGACAAACAAAAAATGGTTGCTTAGCATATAGAGTTCAAATATTTGCATAATCGTTGTGATTGGAGGATAGCTGTAAAGGTGATCGAATCAGGATCAAATCCTTGGTTCTCCTCGAGCTCATTAATTTTATAATATTCATACTTAAAGATGGCAGATAGGCCAGTCTTTTTGGCAAATGGCATGAAGTACAGGGAGTGGATTAGCTAAAGAGACTAGTACACAGGCTAAACTTGACAGCCTTCTAGCATTGAAAAGATCATTACTTTAGCGTGCTGTGAAGCCAACTGTGCTTCAATGATGTAGGACTAGGATTTTATTGGTAATGTGTAGGCTACTAAGGCCGAATTCCAATTTAGGAAATTATGACTTTCTTACACAAGCCTTTCCTACGCATTTCTCAGTAGTTGGTATTCAGACTTACCTCATTAACGTGCGTAACAGGCTTTGAGTGCACTGAATATATGTAATTAAATCGCTTAAAACCCTCCCACTTGCTGACCAACATATTTTCTCGTGGAGTTTTCATTCAATAGGGTTTTCAGTATATTTATTGCCATCCCTTTAAATACAAAGTACATTTAATTACAATTTTATTGACATATTTGAATGCCATCTATCTTCAGAAAATAGGGATCAATGAAAGAATGCCATCTATGCATCTTTTTCTCAAATTCAGCACCAACTGGTAGATTTAAAAAATACTCTGATTTTGTAGATTATTTAGGCAAGTTTTAGGGTTAGGAAATTATATACTGTATGAATCATTAAAGATGCAGAAATCGCTCCCGCCATTTCCTGGTTGCTAAAATTCTAATAGTTTGCCTAATTTCAGTTTATGTGACAAATCAAGCAAGTATAGTGTTGACAATCATTGTACCATCTAAACCGCTGTGAAATATATTTTCCATAACCAAAAATATTTTATTTTTAGCTGTTTGAAGCTGGTGTACAAACCTTAAAGTAAAAGACACAAAAAGAACGGGAAGCATATAAATAGTGCACATATAACAAATCTACTACTTCTTAGACTTGCTTTTGATGAGAATGACAGATCTATAACTCACATTTCTATGTGGATTTTGCCAGGTCGCCCAAAAAGTTACACAAAATGCAGATTAAAAAAAAAGGTTTGGAGAGCCTTGACATGCAAAATATATGAATAAATAAATACAGTGGTTTGATTCATCCTGAAATGTCAGTGTCATATTCAAGTTCAAGCCATGAAATATTTGAAGGTGGAAAAAAGTGTACAATAGAGGTTGAACAATAGTCCTATAAATCCAGCCTAATTCTCACTAATAATAGAACTGTGTGACAACGGTCCAGTCATCATGAACCGTGCACCAGGCTCCAGGTTTAACTTGCCACGTGTGGTCTGAGTTCCATAATGATTCAAATAGGCTACTTGTGCCAAATTATTGCACAACGTTAGCCTAAAATGATCCACTAATTCTAGCAACACTGAGGAACAACTTGCATGGACGTGACAGAAGAAAGATGAACGGAACGTAATGGAAGGATGCAAATGGATGAAAACTAATACTAAAGTGACAGTTATAAATGGATTTGGGTATTACTGGCAGTAGCTCCCGATAGTGGCAAATATTTAACATGATTGTTTTACAAATTGTAAAAGAAAACGGAGAAAAGCCCGGGCATAGGCTATAATTAAAACATTCTAAAGAGCTTACATCAACTCAGCAGGTTCAGCCATACATAAACCTAGAGCTTGGGTGTTCAAATTTCATCCTTGCAAATTATGAGGGCACACAATTAAAATTTGGAAATAATGGCACAGCTATTCAGAGCCTATTTCACTGTGGAGAAGGGGCCGCAATACATGTCATGTTGATATGATTTTCAGTTTGCTTCCATATGGCTGATTTCACATTCGTCTCCAGCGATCATAAGGAAAAATAATCTAAAACAATTGCTGTTTTTACAATCCCCTTCTCCAAAGGGATTACTTATTTTCCTAGCTCTTTTAAATAGCTCTTATCCATTTATAAATTGCACTGCATGGATAATGCTTTTATTTCTATCAGAAAAAAATAAAGTAGAGTCTTTTTCCACTTGGAACCGGCAGGTTCGCTCAACCTTATTCATGGTTTGCTCGCACATAAAGGTGGTGGAGTTATCAGGGAATTAAGTCTTGCTCAGAATAGACACACCTCCACCACACAGTCAGGAAAGCTAAGGCCAGCTTCTTCAGGCAGAAGTTTGCATCCTGTAGCTCCATCTCCAAAAAGTTCTGGGACACTGTGAAGTCCATGGAGAACAAGAGCACCTCCTCCCAGCTGCCCACTGCACTGAGGCTAGGTAACACGGTCACCACCGATAAATCCATGATTATCGAAAACTTCAACAAGCATTTCTCAACGGCTGGCCATGCCTTCCGCTTGGCTACTCCAACCTCGGCCAACAGCTCCGCCCCCCCCGCAGCTACTCGCCCAAGCCTCTCCAGGTTCTCCTTTACCCAAATCCAGATAGCAGATGTTCTGAAAGAGCTGCAAAACCTGGACCCGTACAAATCAGCTGGGCTTGATAATATGGACCCTCTATTTCTGAAACTATCCGCCGCCATTGTCGCAACCCCTATTACCAGCCTGTTCAACCTCTCTTTCATATCGTCTGAGATCCCCAAGGATTGGAAAGCTGCCGCAGTCATCCCCCTCTTCAAAGGGGGAGACACCCTGGACCCAAACTGTTACAGACCTATATCCATCCTGCCCTGCCTATCTAAGGTCTTCGAAAATCAAGTCAACAAACAGGTCACTGACCATCTCGAATCCCACCGTACCTTCTGCGCTATACAATCTGGTTTCCGAGCCGGTCACGGGTGCACCTCAGCCACGCTCAAGGTACTAAACGATATCATAACCGCCATCGATAAAAGACAGTACTGTGCAGCCGTCTTCATCGACCTTGCCAAGGCTTTCGACTCTGTCAATCACCATATTCTTATCGGCAGACTCAGTAGCCTCGGTTTTTCGGATGACTGCCTTGCCTGGTTCACCAATTACTTTGCAGACAGAGTTCAGTGTGTCAAATCGGAGGGCATGCTGTCCGGTCCTCTGGCAGTCTCTATGGGGGTGCCACAGGGTTCAATTCTCGGGCCGACTCTTTTCTCTGTATATATCAATGATGTTGCTCTTGCTGCGGGCGATTCCCTGATCCACCTCTACGCAGATGACACCATTCTATATACTTCCGGCCCGTCCTTGGACACTGTGCTATCTAACCTCCAAACGAGTTTCAATGCCATACAACACTCCTTCCGTGGCCTCCAACTGCTCTTAAACGCTAGTAAAACCAAATTCATGCTTTTCAACCGTTTGCTGCCTACACCCGCACGCCTGACCAGCATCACAACCCTGGATGGTTCCGACCTTGAATATGTGGACATCCGTAAGTATCTAGGTGTCTGGCTAGACTGTAAACTCTCCTTCCAGACTCATGTCAAACATCTCCAATCAAAAATCAAATCAATAGTCGGCTTTCTATTCCGCAACAAAGCCTCCTTCACTCACGCCGCCAAACTTACCCTAGTAAAACTGACCATCCTACCGATCCTCGACTTCGGCGATGTCATCTACAAAATTGCTTCCAACACTCTACTCAGCAAACTGGATGCAGTTTATCACAGTGCCATCTGTTTTGTCACTAAAGCACCTTATACCACCCACCACTGCGACTTGTATGCTCTAGTCGACTGGCCCTCGCTACATATTCATCGCCAGACCCACTGGCTCCAGGTCATCTACAAGTCCATGCTAGGTAAAGCCTTACCTCAGTTCACTGGTCACGATGGCAACACCCATCCGTAGCACGCGCTCCAGCAGGTGTATCTCACTGATCATCCCTAAAGCCAACACCTCATTTGGCCGCCTTTCGTTCCAGTTCTCTGCTGCCTGTGACTGGAACGAATTGCAAAAATCGCTGAAGTTGGAGACTTTTATGTCCCTCACCAACTTCAAACATCTGCTATCTGAGCAGCTAACCGATCGCTGCAGCTGTACATAGTCTATCGTTCAATAGCCCACCCATTTTTACCTACCTCATCCCCATACTGTTTTATTAATTTACTTTTCTGCTCTTTTGCACACCAATATCTCTACCTGTACATGACCATCTGATGATTTATCACTCCAGTGTTAATCTGCAAAATTGTAATTATTCGCCTACCTCCTCATGCCTTTTGCACACAATGTATATAGACACCCTTTTTTCCTACTGTGTTATTGACTTGTTAATTGTTTACTCCATGTGTAACTCTGCGTTGTCTGTTCACACTGCTATGCTTTATCTTGGCCAGGTCGCAGTTGCAAATGAGAACTTGTTCTCAACTGGCCTACCTGGTTAAATAAAGGTGAAATAAAAAATATAAAAAATAAAACCTTCATTTCTTAGAGCTCCATCCTGAATAAATAGCGGGGTGAATAGCATGCTATTCTAATGCTTAAGTTGTGGGTAAGAATGTGCCTAGAGAGAAAGGTGCATAAAAAGGGAATAATGTTCCATGTACATGCGCTTAACCAGGTCGGAATCGGGGCCTAATGAACTGGGATATGGAGCAGGAGGATGGTGGCACCTTAATTGGGGAGGACGGGCTCGTGGTAATGGCTGGAGTGGAATTTGTGGAATGGTATGAAATACCTTAAACCCACTGTTTCCATGTGTTTAATGCTATTACATTCCATTAGCTCCATTCTGGGCATTATTATGAGCCGTTCTCCTCATGGCAGCCTCCACTGATATGGTGGATTAACATCAAAGTGACTTGGTCACATCTCTCCATCAAAGTTGACTGTGAAGAGACGTTTGAGAAACACTAGGGAAGGAAGTGACCCGGTATTTGGTTGAGAAGGAGAAAAGGCATTTCCAAATCATTCTCACTTCCATCAGTGAGTGTGAGGTTTACTGAGGCAGTGTCAGAGAAAACCATAAACTGTATCGGGAGTAGCCTATAGTCCCTTGACACACCCGTCTCCACGGCAACACCAGCTGTGCTAAGGCTGGTTTATGCAAGGGTAAGAGGCAGTAACTACCCAACTGGGGCACAACTTCAACAGGGCACAGCGTTCAATTCATTGCAGACAGAAATGGAGCGTATAGAACCGCATAGTAGTGTTATTTCTATAAATTATAACTGTTCTGTCTCCAAATAAATTATAGTGACTTGAAAAAAAGACGGTCAGATATGACACAATGTGACAATATATGCTAGAATACGACACATCTTCATCAGTGAAGTGGTAAAAATAGGTGGTTAAACTCTGATCACCGGTTGCGGATAAAAAAAAAGTTTCGCTCCCTATAGGCCTCCTTTCAAAGCATTTTTCCCCAAAGGTGGATAAATGGTAGGTCAAAAAAAGTGTGTAAACTGCATTTACCCTCCACTACACCACTGACTTCATCCATAATCTTCCCACATTTTGGGATTATAAATCACTTTATAATTCCTGAAAAAACAATAACATTTATTTTGACAATTGCCACAACAGATAATATGCCATTTTATTTTCCTGGTCTATAACCCCATATGAGATTCTCTCTGCTCCAGGCAAAAACACCACTGTGCCAAGATAAACTACATACGCATATCAGATACTGTTTCTCACCATGGCAAGAAAGTTTCAATGTTTTTAACTAGTCTGAAGGACGCGTAATTACGCACGTAAATGCATCGCCAAATTAGTAATCTGATTGAACCAACATCGAGTACATAAACCGACAAAAATAGATATCGAACTGTCAACAAATTCAAAGTTTTATACTTGGTCCTGGTTTACGATGTTGTATTATCCTTTGAAGACGGTTAGGGCTATCCAGACCTGTCGTGTCCAAGATGCTGCTCAATACCGTTAACGTTTATTTCTAACGCGTCAATAGAAAACTCCATTTAAGCTATTGGCAAAAGTAAAGTAAGGTTACCCAATTACCTTGAGATGGTATAAGCAACCTTATACAACTATCTTTGAAGGAAGTTTTCAAATATATTCAGAGATCGGCATAAAATTCATCGTTCTTCATGCAGCGCAGTTTGATCATTTTACAGAGATTCGACTTGCACGGCTGTTCGGCTTTCACCGGACTCGCCCAGTTCTCTGGTGGGGGATGGCGGTTCCAACAAATTGCAGTCGTATTTAGTTTAGCTGCCTTTGAGTGGCATTTGCTAGGCTATAATAAACGAGCATTTTCCGTCAATGGAATCTGTGTATTTATGTACGGGCATACAATAATAAATACTCGAATATGTCCAATAGGCCACTCATGCTTGGATATAGAACAATCCACACTCATATACAGATACAGTAGTGGGAATGTAATTGTAACTGCTGGGTCAAATATGTGGTCAAATGGCAGGTTAGATGATAGGTGTGGGTATTTAATAGCACATTCTGGATTTGTTTAAACTTTAGGTTTTAGTTCTGCAACCGTCGATTATTACATTAATTAATAATTAATAAGAAGTTCGGACTACTTTACTATAGTAAATAGTTAAACACATGCCCTGGGACTTTGGAAAATTGTGATAAATTATGTCAGTGTTTTTTTAAACCTCACGTTTTGGGCTGGGTGTTTATGTCTGTGTGTATTTCATGCATGCATAATCTATGAGCAGAATTACTGGGGTGTTCCGCTGCCCAGGCCCTGAAACCTGCCAGATCTTACAACGCCTGGATAGGTACAGTGCATTCAGGAGAAAGCATTCATTTACATTACATTTAAGTCATTTAGCAGACGCTCTTATCCAGAGCGACTTACAAATTGGTGCATTCACCTTATGACATCCAGTGGAACAGCCACTTTACAATAGTGCATCTAAATCTTTTAGGGGGGGGGGGGGGGGGTGAGAAGGATTGCTTACACTAGAATAGGATGCCATTTAGATGCACCTTTGAAGTGCCACCATTTTCCCTACGATCCATCCATGTCATTTCCTCAGTGAAGTGTTCTTCCTGGTTCCCACCACCGACGTTGGTTTGGTATCAGAGGGTACTCTCGTAGGTGATTGGGGACTCGGTCATAGTTCCGCTTTGCTCCCGTTCCCAGGCAGGGTTCTTTGGTTTCTGCAGCAGGCGAGGTCCCGTGAGTCCGATGACCAGGGCCCCTATGGGGGGCGGTGAGCAGGATGGAGAGCACGGCCACTGTCAGCACGTCCATGCCGTACTTCTTCAGCTCTGTATCCTGCTTGATGCGGGCCATGTCCAGCGCTGTGGAGCCGATGGCCGCCTGTACGGTGGCTTTGGGTTCCGACCCCCTTAACGTTTTCCACATTTTGTTATGTTACAGACTTATTCTAAAATTGATTCAATTGTTTTTCCAACTCTCAGCAATCTACACACAATGACAAAGCAAAAACAGGTATTAAAAATGAAAAATCACATTTACATTAGGTATTCAAACCCTTTACTCAGTACCTGGTTGAAGCACCTTTGGCAGTGATTACAGTCTTGAGTCTTCTTTGATATGACTCCTCAGGCTTGGCACACCTGTATTTGGGGAGTTTTTCCCCATTCTTTTCTGCAGAGCCTCTCAAACTTGTTGCTGCACAGCCATTTTCAGGTCTCTCCAGAGATGTTAGATCGGGTTCAAGTCCGGGCTCTGGCTGGGCCACTCAAGGACATTCAGAGACCAATCCTGCGTTGTCTTGGCTGTGTGCTTATGTTTGTTGTCCTGTTGGAAGGTGAACCTTCGTCCCCGTCTGAGGTCCCGAGAACTATGGAGCAGGTTTTCATCAAGGATCTCTCTGTACTTTGCCCACTTCATATTGCCTCGATCCTGACTAGTCTCACAGTCCCTGCCGCTGAAAAACATCCCCACAGCATGATGCTGCCACCTCCATGCTTCACCTTAGGGATGGTGCCAGGTTTCCTCCATATGTAATGCTTAGCATTCAGGCCAAAGAGTTCAATTATGTTTTTTTCAGACCAGGGAATCTGGTTTCTCATGGTCTGAGAGTCTTTAGATGCCTTTTGGCAAACTCCAAGCGTAGTGTCATGTGCCTTTTACTCAGGAGTGGCTTCCGTCTGGCCACTCCACCATAAAGGCCTGATTGGTGGAGCGTTCTAGACCTAATAGAACTCAGTAAATAAATGCATCAGTCTCAAGTCATGCATATTCATATAATTCATATATAATCTGAACTGTATCCCTTCAAACATGTAATAGGGCCACGTATGCACCAGGAGTAATACAGGAGTAATGAACCTAGTGTTACACGGAAACTACTTTTATAAAACGGCTTCCCGCGTTCTCCTTTGGCATCCCTTCCTTGACTTTGAGAATGTCCTCAAAAGGTACTGACATGGTCCTCAGTGACATCCTCGTAACTTACAAGGAACTAGACAAAGGTCCGCCCTGGAACGTTCATTTGGGACCATCACTCGATGTCTTAAGAACTAGTACATTTAAAGTCCTGCAAAATCCTTAAAAAGGTCCTGACATGATCCTCAGTGACGTCCTGGTAACTTACAGGGGACTAGTCAAAGGTCTCCCAGAGAACATTCCCTTGGGACCATCAGGCAACGTCTTAAGAACTAATAAATGTTATGTAAAGAGAACGTCCCCAAAAGGTCCTGAAATGGTCCTCAGTGACATCCTGGTGACCTACAGGGATCTAAAGGTCTCCCAGAGAACATTCCCTTGGGAACTTCACTCAACATCCTAGTAAAATAGGATAAGTATCCCTGACATCCAGTGGAACAACCACTTTACAATAGTGCATCTAAATATTTTAAGGGGGGGGAGGGGGGGTGAGAAGGATTACTTTATCCTATCCTAGGTATTCCTTAAAGAGGTGGGGTTTCAGGTGTCTCCGGAAGGTGGTGATTGACTCCGCTGTCCTGGCGTCGTGAGGGAGTTTGTTCCACCATTGGGGAGCCAGAGCAGCGAACAGTTTTGACTGGGCTGAGCGGGAACTGTACTTCCTCAGTGGTAGGGAGGCGAGCAGGCCAGAGGTGGATGAACGCAGTGCCCTTATTTGGGTGTAGGGCCTGATCAGAGCCTGGAGGTACTGAGGTGCCGTTCCCCTCACAGCTCCGTAGGCAAGCACCATGATCTTGTAGCGGATGCGAACTTCAACTGGAAGCCAGTGGAGAGAGCGGAGGAGCGGGGTGACGTGAGAGAACTTGGGAAGGTTGAACACTAGACGGGCTGCGGCGTTCTGGATGAGTTGTAGGGGTTTAATGGCACAGGCAGGGAGCCCAGCCAACAGCGAGTTGCAGTAATCCAGACGGGAGATGACAAGTGCCTGGATTAGGACCTGCGCTGCTTCCTGTGTGAGGCAGGGTCGTACTCTGCGGATGTTGTAGAGCATGAACCTACAGGAACGGGCCACCGCCTTGATGTTAGTTGAGAACGACAGGGTGTTGTCCAGGATCACGCCAAGGTTCTTAGCGCTCTGGGAGGAGGACACAATGGAGTTGTCAACCGTGATGGCGAGATCATGGAACGGGCAGTCCTTCCCCGGGAGGAAGAGCAGCTCCGTCTTGCCGAAGTTCAGCTTGAGGTGGTGATCCGTGATCCACACTGATATGTCTGCCAGACATGCAGAGATGCAATTCGCCACCTGGTCATCATATATAGTATACTATATATAGAATATAGTATATGCATATGATTAGTGTGGATAGAAAACACTCAGACGTTTCCAAAACTGGTTAAATCACGGCTGTGACTATAACAGAATGTGTGTTTCATCGAAAAGCGCAGGAAAATCTGATCACTGAAAACTGGAAAATATATCAATGCGCCACTTGAATGTATTGTTGAATAGAAACCACATTACCTGGAGCCGAGGTTGCAATACCTACAGCTTCCACACGATGTCAACAGTCTTGTCATTTGCCTAGAATTTGTTTCTTGGTCAAACGGACAAGAGACGCCCATTTCTTCCGGTCTCCGACCGGATATTTTGGTTGAGGTTTATCCGGACATTATTTCAAGACGTACAGCTATAGAATATACATCACCTCGTGATCAATTTGATTGATTATTAACGTTTACTAATACCTAAAGTTTCATTACAAAAGTATTTCGAATTGTTTTGTGAAAGTTTATCATCGACTTTTTTAATAAAAAAAAATGACGTTGCGTTATAAAACGATGTTTTTTTCCTTGATCACACAGTCTTCATAGATCGATATCTAGGCTATATATGGACCGATTTAATCTAAAAAAGTTAACTAGACAAAGGTCTCTCAGAGAACATTCCCTTGGGACCATCAGGCAACGTCATAAGGACTTGTACAAGTTAAGTCCAGAGAACGTCCTCAAAAAGGTCCTGATATGTTGACTTACAGGGGAAAAGATAAACATCCCCAGAAAACTTCCCCTTTGAATGATGGTCCCATGTCCTAAGGACTAGTAAAATAAAAGTCCTGAGATTTTCCTCAATATGTCCTGACATGGTCCTCAGTGAAATCCTGGTAAGTTACTGGGAACTAGACATAGGTCTCTCAGAGAACGTTCCCTTGAGACCATCACGCAACATCCTAAAGACTATTACATTTCATGTCCTGAGAACGTCCACAAAAGATCCTGAAATAGTCCTCTGTGTCGTCCTTGTAACTAACAGGGAACAAGACAAAGGTCCCCCAGAGTTCTGAAGTTCTGTAAAAGGGACGTCTTTGACTAGTGAGACTACTCTGTGAACATGTATGACTAGTGAAGTTAAGCCAAAAGCCTTTGGTGTGAATTGTTTCACAAGGGTTTATGACTAGTGATGCTGAAACTGATTAAAACTTTAGGGTGTAGGATATTATCAGTGATTAGATGAAATATAGGTAATGTAAATGTATGAGTTACGGTATCCCAGGAACTAACCCTGAGATAAAAATGATAAAATATTCCTGCTGGTTATAAAAAAAATACATTGTATAAAACAAAAAATTGATTAGTGTGTTTTGGGAACAGTACTATTGTGAATGTGATATGTGAGAGAATTTGAATTTTGTATAACAAGAGATTTACAGTTGCATAATAAACTGATTGAAATTGGAATAATACATTTCTATATACAGTGAGGCAAAAAAAGTATTTAGTCAGCCACCAATTGTGCAAGTTCTCCCACTTAAAAAGATGAGAGAGGCCTGTAATTTTCATCATAGGTACACTTCAACTATGACAGACAAAATGAGAAGAACAAAATCCAGAAAATCACATTGTAGGATTTTTAATGAATCTATTTGCAAATTATGGTGGAAAATAAGTATTTGGTCACCTACAAACAAGCACGATTTCAGGCTCTCACAGACCTGTAACTTCTTTCTTTAAGAGGCTCCTCTGTCCTCCACTCGATACCTGTATAAATGGCACCTGTTTGAAATTGTTATCAGTATAAAAGACACCTGTCCACAACCTCACAGTCACACTCCAAACTCCACTATGGCCAAGACCAAAGAGCTGTCAAAGGACACCAGAAACAAAATTGTAGACCTACACCAGGCTTGGAAGACTGAATCTGCAATAGGTAAGCAGCTTGGTTTGAAGAAATCAACTGTGGGAGGAATTATTAGGAAATGGAAGACATACAAGACCACTGATAATCTCCCTCGATCTGGAGCTCCACGCAAGATCTCACCCCGTGGGGTCAAAATGATCACAAGAACGGTGGGCAAAATTCCCAGAACCACACGGGGGGACCTAGTGAATGACCTGCAGAGAGCTGGGACCAAAGTAACAAAGCCTACCATCAGTAACACACTACGCCGCCAGGGGCTCAAATCCTGCAGTGCCAGACGTGTCCCCCTGCTTAAGCCAGTACATGTCCAGGCCCGTCTGAAGTTTGCCAGAGAGCATTTGGATGATCCAGAAGAAGATTGGGATGTCATATGGTCAGATGAAACCAAAATATAACTTTTTGGTAAAAACTCAACTCGTCGTGTTTGGAGGACAAAGAATGTTGAGTAGCATCCAAAGAAAACCATACCTACTGTGAAGCATGGGGGTGGAAACATCATGTTGTTTCGGCTGTTTTTCTGCAAAGGGACCAGGACGACTGATCCGTGTAAAGAAAAGAATGAATGGGGCCATGTATCGTGAGATTTTGAGTGAAAACCTCCTTCCATCAGCAAGGGCATTGAAGATTAAATGTGGCTGGGTCTTTCAGCATGACAATGATCCCAAACACACCGCCCGGGCAACGAAAGAGTGGCTTCGTAAGAAGCATTTCAAGGTCCTGGAATGGCCTAGCCAGTCTCCAGATCTCAACCTCGTATAAAATCTTTGGAGGGAGTTGAAAGTCCATGTTACCCAGCAACAGCCCCAAAACATCACTGCTCTAGAGGAGATCTGCATGGAGGAATGGGCCAAAATACCAGCAACAGTGTGTGAAAACCTTGTGAAGACATACAGAAAACGTTTGACCTCTGTCATTGCCAACAAAGGGTATATAACAAAGTATTGAGATAAACTTTTGTTATTGACCAAATACTTATTTTCCACCATAAATTGCAAATAAATTCATAAAAAAATGTGATTTTCTGGATTTTTTTCTCATTTTGTCTGTCATAGTTGAATTGTACCTATGATGAAAATTTACAGGCCTCTCTCATCTTTTTAAATGGGAGAACTTACACAATTGGTGGCTGACTAAATACCTTTTTGCCCCACTGTATGATGGTTATCTAGGGGTTTCCATCCATCACTGCCCATTTTGGTAATATCACAAGGTACGTGGTGCATTATTCCGATGACCAGCCGGGTAACGTCCGGGACACCAAAGTCTTTGGGTTCCTGGGGGAATTATGGCTGCACAGCTCAAACTTTGCAGCAGTGGAGAGTCATTGGAATGCACAGGGAGTGGTGTTGACGTAAGTAGCTAAGATTATAACGTTATATATGGATTCTGTGTAGGCATGAAGAAAAAAATGAAATTGTATGTGTGTATAATCGTTTACTGGAGATATTAAGTAATAATAATAATAATAATAATAATAATAATAATAATATGCAAACTTGCACATACCCCTAACCTATAAAACTATAAATGCTTATGGTATTTCCTCCGTCCTGATAACACATTTTGAAAAAACATATGCCCTGTTAATTGGAATCATTGAAATATTGAACATGTGTCTGATTTCATGTCTCCACCATCTCAGGCACCAGCCTTATTATGGACAAAGACCGCCATCTACAGGGGACTGATGGACAGTACAAAGCCAGTTATAGTGAAAGTTATAATCAGAAAGAAACCTAGTCTCGAGAGCTACCTTAGAAAGTAAGCTCCCTCCAAAGTTTATATTTTCCCTTCTGAAATTGGCAAATGTATTTCATAAATTTGGCGCATTACATGTTCATCTTAAAATAATAGACATACATTTTTAAAGGGGGAGGACAGTGGCCTCCCTGTTCACAGAAGTGTCATGTTTTGTTTTGTCTATCATTTAAAACTTTTTGTTCACCTGGTTAAGTAACCTTCGACGGAGAGATTGTAGATGGAAACAAGTATTTGAGTGGAAGAGAAATGTACTGGGTGATGGTGATTGAGAGGGCTTCTGAGTTGAAGTAAACATATAAGTATACTTGTGAAAGTAACAAAGAAATTGGGAAAGAAAGGAAACGGGAAGTTAGTTGGAAAGTAAGAATTACAATGTTGAATTGTTTAGACTGATTAAGATTTCACAAAATGTTTATTTTCTCTTTAGGACAGGATGTGGTGTCCAAATCTCTCTCTTTGAAAAGTTTCCGGAGGCTGTTGCCTTGGGAGAGCAGTTAGTGAAATTCTGCAGTTCTATTAGGCATAAAGGTACGCACATCTGGTCATAAAGGGAGCTCCCAATTAATTAAGGCCTGGCTATTTGTTTTGTCCTATGTTTTCCCGCACATACACCAGCACACACACACACACAACCCACCTTTTACGAAAGTTTTTTTAGTAGTGTTAATACTATGTTTGATTTATTGTAAGGTGGTCTTTTCATTTGTTTTAGGTGGGTTTTTCACAGGTTAGAGAGGGTGTACCTTAACTTCTTATGGTATAGGGGACGGATGCGTCCCACTTGGGATAATGCAGCACGGCAAGTTTTTTTAAATGATATAAAAATCAAACTTTCATTAAATCACACGTAAGATACTCAATTAAAGCTACACTCTATGTGAATCCAGCCAACATGACAGATTTTTTAAAGGCTTTTCGGCGAAGGCATAAGAAGCTATTATCTGATGATAACAGAATAGTAAACAAAGAGGGTAGCATATTTCAACCCTGCAGGCGCTACACAAAACGCAGAAATAAAATATAAAACATGCCTTACCTTTGACGAGCTTCTTTTGTTGGCACTCCAATATGTCCCTTAAACATCACAATTGGTAATTTTGTTCGATTAATTCCGTCCATATATATCCAAATGTCAATTTATTAAGTTTGATTCAGAAAAATACAGCTTCCAAAAAACTATTATAAACTAAAATATTTCAAACTACTTTTCTAATACAACTTTAGTTATTTTTAAAAGTTAATAATCAATCAAATTGTAGAGGGGTCTATCTGTGTTCAATACAGGAAGATAACAAACCAACGCTACTTTTCACGTCTTGTGCACTCTCAACAGTGTTACCCAGTTCCTACATGGCCTACTTCTTCATTGCACAAATGAATAACCTCAACCAAATTCCAAAGACTGGTGACATCCAGTGGGAGCGGTAGGAACTGAAAACAGGTTCCTAAGAAATATAATTAGCCAATGAGAGCTCAGTGAACAGACAGAGACCACAAAAAATAACTTCTGAACGTTAGTCCTCTGGGTTTTGCCTGCTACATAAGTTATGTTATACTCAGACATGATTCAAACAGTTTTAGAAACTTCAGAGTGTTTTGTATCCAAATTGTCACGCCTTGGTCATTGTATTTTGTGTTTTTGGTATATGTTTGGGTAGGCCAGGGTGTGACATGGGTTTATATGTTGTGTTTCGTATTGGGGTTTGTATTAATTGGGATTGTGTATGATTAGGGGTGTGTCTAGTTAGGCTTGGCTGCCTGAGGCGATTCCCAATTGGAGTCAGGTGATTCTCCTTGTCTCGGATTGGGAACCGTATTTAGGTAGCCTGAGTGCGCGTTGTATTTTGTGGGTGATTGTAGCTGTCTCTGTGTTAGTCACCAGATAGGCTGTAATTAGTTCACGTTCCGTTTGTTGTTTTCTTCTTCAGTTAATTCATGTACCGCATTTATCTTCATTAAAGTCATGAGTAACCTACACGCTGCATTTCGGTCTGACTCTCTTCATTCAACAGACAAACTACGTTACAGAATCACCCACCACTCACAGACCGAGCAGCGTGTGAACTGGCAGGATCTGAAGGAGGACGTTATGGACAGCAGAATCAGGGATTATATGACGTGGGAAGAAATCGACAGGTGGGCGGCCGACCCAGAGCGCGTGCAGGAGCCCGCCTGGGATTCCCTACAGCAATGCGAGGAGGGCTATAGACGTATGGATTCGAGAAGGAAAGCACGGCTATACAGAGCGAAAACGGAAAGTAACGGGGGAAAGCGCAGAGAGAGAGTGGCTGAGTCAGGAGTCAGACCTGAGCCTACTCTCCCTGTTCATTGTGAGGAGCAGCAATATGAGGACTTCTGGTCTTGGGAGATGATATTAGACGGTAAAGGACCCTGGGCGCAGTCAGAAGAATATCGCCGTCCCAAGGAGGAAATAGAAGCAGCTAAAGCGGAGAGGCGCAGGTATGAGGAGGCAGCACGGAGACGCGGTTGGAAACCAGAAAAACAGCCCAAAAAAATTATTGGGGGGGGGGCAAAAAGAGAGAATAGTTATGTCAGGTAGGAGACCTGCGCATACTCCCTGTGCTCACCGTTGGGCTAGAGAGACCGTGCAGGCACTGTGTTATGCTATGGAGCGCACAGTGTTTCCAGTTCGGGTGCAGAGCCACAGCTGCGGCACATACCAGCCCTTCCTATTGGCCGGGCTAGACTGGGCATCGAGCCAGGTAAGCTTGGGCAGGCTCGGTGCTCAAGAGCTCCAGTGCGCCTGCACGGTCCGGTCTATCCAGAGCCACCTCTACACACCAGTCCTCCGGTAGCAGCTCCCCGCACCAGGCTTCCTGTGCGTGTCCTCGCGCCAGTACCACCAGTTCCAGCACCACGCACCAGGCCTCCAGTGCGCCTCGCCTGTTTAGAGCAGCCAGAGCTGTTCTCCTCTCCTGTGCTGTTGGAGTCTCCCGCCTGTTCAGCGCAGCCAGAGCCTTTCTCCTCTCCTGCGCTGCCGGAGTCTCCTGTCTGTCCAGCGCCGCCAGTGCTCCCAGTCGGCCCAGCGCGTCCAGTGCGCCTCGCCTGTTTAGCGCAGCCAGAGCCTTTCTCCTCTCCTGCGCTGCCGGAGTCTCCTGTCTGTCCAGCGCCGCCAGTGCTCCCAGTCTGCCCAGTGCTCCCAGTATGCCCAGTGCTCCCAGTCTGCCCAGCGCCGCCAGTCGGCCCAGCGTCACCAGTCTGCCAGGATCCGCCAGAAGTGCCAGTCTGCCAAGATCTTCTAGATCGGCCAGACAACCTGAATCATCCTGTTCCACCAGCCAGCCAGGATTTACCGGAGCCTACTACCTGCCTGAGCTTCCTCTCAGTACTGAGCTTCCTCTCAGTACTAGGCTTCCTCTCTGTACTGGGCTGCCTCTCAGTACCGGGCTTCCCCTCAGTACCGGGCTGCTTCGGTCCCGGGCTGCCCCTCTGTCCCGGGCTGCCCCTCTGTCCCGAGATGCCCCTCTGTCCTGAGATGCCCCTCTGTCCTGAGATGCCCCTCTGTCCTGAGATGCCCCTCTGTCCTGAGATGCCCCTCTGTCCCGAGATGCCCCTCTGTCCCGAGCTGCCCCTCTGTCCCGAGTTGCCCCTCTGTCCCGAGCTGCCCCTCTGTCCCGAGGTCCCGAGCTGCCCCTCGGTCCCGAGCTGCCCCTCGGTCCCGAGCTGCCCCTCGGTCCCGAGCTGCCCCTCAGTTATGTGGGGATCAGGGTGAGGACTATTAGGCCATGGTCGGTGGAGAAAGTGGATTATCCCAGTACGCGAAGGAGAGGAAATAGGACATTAATGGAGTGGGGTCCACGTCCCGAGCCAGAACCGCCACCATGGACAGACGCCCACCCGGACCCTCCCTATGCTCTTGAGGTGCGTCCCGGAGTCCGCAACTTAGGGGGGGAAGGGGGTTCTGTCACGCCTTGGTCATTGTATTTTGTGTATTTGGTATATGTTTGGGTAGGCCAGGGTGTGACATGGGTTTATATGTTGTGTTTCGTATTGGGGTTTGTATTAATTGGGATTGTGTATGATTAGGGGTGTGTCTAGTTAGGCTTGGCTGCCTGAGGCGATTCCCAATTGGAGTCAGGTGATTCTCGTTGTCTCGGATTGGGAACCGTATTTAGGTAGCCTGAGTGCGCGTTGTATTTTGTGGGTGATTGTAGCTGTCTCTGTGTTAGTCACCAGATAGGCTGTAATTAGTTCACGTTCCGTAACCTACACGCTGCATTTCGGTCTGACTCTCTTCATTCAACAGACGAATGACTTTACACAAATCTAATAATGATATGTATATATTATATTCCTGGCATGAGTAGCAGGAAGTTGAAATCTGGCACGCTATTTATCCAAAAGTGAAAATGCTACCCGCTATACCTTAAGAAGTTAAGGGGCACACCAATTAAATGTTTAGACATTTTTATTTTCAGAGTTTTAATTGAACACGTGAATTATTCCTGGGGAAAAAACAATGTAAACCTGGTATACAACATGTATGAAATGTTTGAAATGTTTTTAAAATAATGAGTGAGTTAGAGGGAGAGAAAGAGGAAAGAAACACTCACTTAATGGGGTTGAATGACCTCTGAATTATTTATTTATGGGGTTATTAAGGGTATTAATTCTAATTTGATCTGTTATTTTTATTATTTTCAATTAAACAGCAGTGTTTTTATTTTTACACATTAATCACAATGTGAGTCATGTGTCAAAAGGGGGGATTACCAGTCCCCTGAAGCTTCTTGGTTAAATATGCTGAGAGTTTTGTTCACATGACTGCCTGTAAAAGGAAGAAGTGTATCGAAGGATATATGCAGAAGTGTATGGCTGTTTGTTGTGTTTGTTCTGTTTCTGCTTTGCTTTCATATACATCTCACGAGATTGGGCCTGCTGGATGGTCGAGATTTCTCCCTAAGAATTAGCTGTCTCCCTGACCCTGTAACTCTGCGGTGAGGTCATCAATATGATTGGGGAGTGTAAGCCAAAAATAATAATGCTTTCAACTATGTGTTGTTATTCTCTTTGACCTGTGTCTTAGAAATTTGTAATACGAATATTGGTAGAAGTAATCATTTGTCATACAGTAAATCATTTGTCTGGATTTCTTGAATCAGAAATGCGCCAAACTAAACTTTTGTTCTGATCTGTCCTCTCTCGAGGTTATGGTGAAGGTGACCACAGATGGTATCTAGATGCATAAAAGGGACAATTTGATCGAGAACAGTGTGAACCTAAACTCCTTCTAAACCGGCTGAAGCAACGGCAAAAATGGCGTTCAGTATGGTCCTTTACCACTTCTACCGTGAGACCTGAGTCCGAGTCGGCCACCTGTACACAGTATCCAGTCAAAGCTATCAACTGCCTGTTCTCTCATGCCTTTCTCTCAGGAGTGCGACAAGAGTTCACATGGAGTGAGCATGGAGAGAGATCCGTTACAAACTTCTCGCATGTTGCTGGTATACTGGTTGGCTAATGAACAAGACATAATGGACTGTAAAGGTGAGAGACATTATCAAGGGCCATCCAATTGGAACATGTGTGCTATTGGGAAGACGAACTGTAAAGCTATCTGAATAAGAAAATGAAGAGACACCAGAAGATTGAATGCCGAGGGAGGGAGGGGGTTGGTCAACTGTGCCCGTAATGGGGTGTCAAGTTGATTGTAGAGGTCTACACACTGCAAAATGTATAGTAATTTAGACTAAGAATGCATTGAGATACTGATATATAATTGTCACGTGATGAGAGAGTTAATGCTAGAATTATGGATAACCAGTGGTGTGCCGTGGGCCTGGGGCCTGGGCCTTCAGTGAGGTCCTACACAGTCCCACCCAAATTAATCCACCTCTTATTACCATCATTATGATGCCATGGCTCTAGACACTATACATTTAGACAGAAACGCAGTATAACCAGGCGTTGCGTCACCTTGAAATTGACATTTTTATTCAGAGAATTGTGCAGGGGAAGAGTACATTACAGTACAGTTCAACTAATAGGCAAGAACTTAGTCGAGTGCAACAGAGTTATATTAATATTCTTCTTCTATCCATTTCTGGTCCACAAACTTTGAGCTTTAAGTTAAAAAAAATATACAGTTCCTGTTTACCCCAAAACATGACACAATCAATATTTCAATATTTCCCTATTTTTCTTCACCTTTTCATTGTGCAGCTCCGTTGCCCTGCGCGCTTGTTCGTTGAGCTGTAGATCCACTCGGGTGTCCCCAAAAGTTTTCAAAAGCACCATTGCTTGTAAGTGCCCAGCCGTACTTTGGTGTCTCCTTGCTGCCTTGGTTAGACACCTCAAGTTTGCAAAGCCAGTGTGGCTCCAAACACCAAATCGATCACTTGCAAATAATAGGCATTCCCAGCAGTACAATTTGCAGTGCTTCTCGGAGCCTGTGAGCCATTGATAGCGCTCGTAGTTGGAACTTTGAAAGTGGCGAACGAACCCCTTTCACGCCAGTGACAGGTTTTGTAGCGTCGGCGTCGGGCGACCTCTCCTTACAATGTCTAGCTTTTCTTGAAAAGTTCGTCTTGAGAATGGCGTTATAATTATATCCTCGACCAAATCGATATCTTCTCCTCCTTCCGCCATTGTGGGTTGAAAAAACAGCTTAGTAGTACGCAAATGAATTTGTTTATCAAATTCAGTTTCCTAGTTCTGCATAGACCTGCCCATAGGACTTGCCTCTCAATATTGGTAATCCAATCAAAAGACGTGCACGCACTACGCCTGCTAGCTGGCTCCTGTGTAACACTGGAGCCAGCCAGCAGACGTACAATAGCCAACTCTAAAGCTGATTGGTTGACACTAAATTTTCATTTCCATTCACTTTAAGCTACAAGCGCGTGCACTGTTGATTCTGAAGGCCCGAGGGCAGATTTTAGACCCCTGGCAACACAGGATGGCTGAATATGATTGGATAAAAGATCTAACATAAAGACCAGCCTTCCAAATCTCAACCTGGGTCTGGAAGCATTGCAACTAAGAGGAAAGCTATGAAATGAAGAGTATAACTCTTACTCTGGGGAATAATTTAATACATATTTGTGGGAAAATATATTTTTAAAAATGTTTATATTCTGATGATGTTTAGGCCAGCAGAGAAGGTCTTGCAGGCCCTGACGGCTCACCACTGTGGGTAACTATACTGCATGTTCTTGTAAAATCTGCTTGTGCCAATGTGTGCTAAGTTGAGGGTTTGAACTTTTAGTGATAGAACCAACGTGAATCACTGAGCAATGCCATTCTAAATTTGGGTTGGATAATTAATTGGGTTTTAATTATGATTTGGAAACGTAGGTGCACAAGTTGAGAGACATTTGAGTAATCAGACAGTGACAGACATTGACACATTCAATACCGAGTTACACACTCTTTCATGTATCTAGGTGATCCAGGGTGTAGCCATTAGTCCAATACTTGCAAACAAAGTTTCTATTGGACAAATTCAGGTATGTTTATCCCCATTTCGTTCCGTTTGCTTCCGTTTAAGAAACGTTTTTCAACAGAATCGGTGGAATGAATACACCCCTGATCACATGCAAACACAGTTCATTCTCATAGCAGCCACATACAAACAGCATGATCCCTTTGATTGTTGTATAATTACTTCTCGCATCTATGCTCTCTCCACCTCTCACCTTTTCCCTTCGCTTGTGGACTTCAGTGAACAACAACACATCAGCTGTCTGTGACCAGGCAAAAAAAACTTTACAGGCCTTCATATCATAACCACTAACTGCATACATAATTGTCACCATATTAGCTAACGTCATGTATATCAGCTACAATCATGCAGTACAGTGTGCAGTCAGCAAGCAGCTTAGCAGTTACAACAACGGGCCCGTGGCAATAAATTAACAGAACCAAAAGCATATATTGACTTGGAACAGTTACAGTGTTGGACAGCCATAGCTGTTACGAAAAACTATGAGTGGTGGATGGAATCAGGCGCAGAGGGCAGGGTTCTGTCGTTTATCAAATTTATTACACCGGTGCACCGAAAAAATGATATAACGCCAACACACAGGGCCAATCCAATAGGTTGCCAATCCAAAACAACAGGACAAAATAGACCAGAGAATAAAGATAAGAAAACAAATCACACCATCAAACACAGAGTACAAATAAACAAGCCCGCACAAAATACCCAGCGGGCCTAGTGCCCTTAAATACCCTACAAACAAACCCTAATACAAAACAGGTGTACCCAAATAACCACTAACCAACACAAACGGAAAAGGAATCGATGGCAGCTAATTGGCCGGTGACGACGACCGCCGAGCCCCTCCCGAACAGGAAGAGGCACCCTCTTCAGCGAGGTTCGTGACAATAGCCAGCTAAGTAACCTAGCATCCCTCTCTGTTTGAGCCAGGTGTTTGATTAGGCTAAACTAGCTAGTTAGGTACGTGAAAGTACAAAAATACACTGCTCAAAAAAATAAAGGGAACACTAAAATAACACATCCTAGATTTGAATAAATTAAATATTCTTATTAAATACTTTTTTCTTTACATAGTTGAATGTGCTGACAACAAAATCACACAAAAATTATCAATGGAAATCAAATTTATCAACCCATGGAGGTCTGGATTTGGAGTCACACTTAAAATTAAAGTGGAAAACTCACACTAGAGGCTGATCCAACTTTGATGTAATGTCCTTAAAACAAGTCAAAATGAGGCTCAGTAGTGTGTGTGGCCTCCACGTGCCTGTATGAACTCCCTACAATGCCTAGGCGGGCATGCTCCTGATGAGGTGGCGGATGGTCTCCTGAGGGATCTCCTCCCAGACCTGGACGAAAGCATCTGCCAACTCCTGGACAGTCTGTTGGTGGATGGAGTGAGGCATGATGTCCCAGATGTGCTCAATTGGAGTCAGGTCACATGAGGTCTTGCATTGTCTTGCATTAGGAGGAACCCAGGACCAACCGCACCAGCATATCGTCTCACAAGGGGTCTGAGGATCTCATCTCGGTACCTAATGGCAGTCAGGCTACCTCTGGCGAGCACATGGAGAGCTGTGCGCCCCCCCCAAAGAAATACCACCCCACACCATGACTGACCCACCGCAAACCGGTCATGCTGGAGGATGTTGCAGGCAGCAGAACGTTCTCCACGGCGTCTCCAGACTCTGTCACGTCTCTCACATGTGCTCAGTGTGAACCTGCTTTCATCTGTGAAGAGCATAGGGCGCCAGTGGCGAATTTGCCAAACTTGGTGTTCTCTGGCAAATGAAAAACGTCCTGCACAGTGTTGGGCTGTAAGCACAACCCCCACCTGTGGATGTCGGGCCCTCATACCACCATTATGGAGTCTGTTTCTGACCGTTTGAGCAGACACATGCACATTTGGGGCCTGCTGGAGGTCATTTTGCAAGACTCTGGCAGTGCTCCTCCTGCTACTCCTTGTACAACTGCGGGGGTAGCGGTCCTGCTGCTGACTTGTTGCCCTCCTACGGCCTCCTCCACGTCTCCTGATGTACTGGCCTGTCTCCTGGTAGCGCCTCCATGCTCTGGACACTAACACTGACAGACACAGCAAACCTTCTTGCCACAGCTCACATTGATGTGCCATCCTGGATGAGCTGCACTACCTGAGCCACTTGTGTGGGTTGTATACTCCGTCTCATGCTACCACTAGAGTGAAAGCACCACCAGCATTAAAAAGTGACTAAAACATCAGCCAGGAAGCAAAGGAACTGAGAAGTGGTCTGTGGTCCCCACCTGCAGAACCACTCCTTTATTGGGGGTGTCTTGCTAATTGTCTATAATTTCCACCTGTTGCACAACAGCATGTGAAATGTATTTTCAATAAGTGTTGCTTCCTAAGTGGACAGTTTGATTTCACAGAAGTGTGATTGACTTGGAGTTACATTGTGTTGTTTAGGAAAACCCTTCATATTACAATGTTTTTGTACTAACGTCATCTATTAACCCTTAATACCAGAACAAAAATGACATATATTTTCATAGTCCACCTATCGTCATGGACAACATTGTGGCTGACGGAAACCATTTTTCCAAAGTCCCTTTATTTCATGTTTAATGTTCTGAGGTTGGCTCTCCATGGTGACAGGACAAAGGAATTTGTCTGTGGCCTGAGATTTACAAGGGGTGTGGGGCCATAAACCCCCCCCCCCATGTCTTCAGACCCACAGCTCTCTCCTCTTGTGGTTGAGAGATAATCTGTAGGGTTGGGGTCTCCTGTAGCCTGACCTGATCAAGAGAGTCAAATAGAACCCTAATGGGTTCCAAATAAAGGGTGTACTCATACAAGAGTGTCATTTTCAAAGCTATTACCACACACCAAATGGGAAACCTTAAAATATAAATGACATCAACAAATATGTGTAGTAAAATGTGCCAAAAATGAATTTACGTAAAGTTATTCAGTTTCCAAAGACTAAATCTGACTAAATCTCTCTCTCTCTCTCACACACATGCACGCATGCACGCACGAACACACACGCAGTTAGCAGAGTTCATTATCGGGGTGTTGCTGTAGGCTTTGGGACTTTGTTGGTGTGCCCTAGGTGTTTCTCTTCTCCAAAACCACTGCGGAAAAGACTCAAGTTGAGCAATGGTACCCTCTAGAGGACGCCTTGGAGTATAGCTGTCTGTAGTTGAATTCCAGTACACTAAAACCACTGTTATTTTTCATTAGGCACCAAACTAATCAAAGTGAAACAGGGAGGGATAACATAGACTTGTCCACTAAGAAACCCTTCTTTTAATTTTCAGTTGCTTAACATTTTTCATTTTGTTCCCTAATGAACATCTTGATTCATCCATAATTTACTTATTCAGTAGATTTCCCACCCCTCAGAAGTTTATCAAAGCAGTGCGCTTTCAAATACTTTAGAAAGGCAGGGCAGGATTTATATAGGTCTGTAACAGTTTGGGTCTAGTGTGTCACCTCCTTTGCAGAGGGGGATGACCACGGCAGCTTTCCAATCTTTAGGGATCTCTGACGAAATGAAAGAGGTTGAACAGACTGGTAATAGGGCTTGCAACAATGGCGGCGGATAATTTTAGAAAGAGAGGGTCCAGATTGTCTAGCCCAGCTGATTTGTACGGGTACAGGTTTTACAGCTCTTTCAGAACATCTGCGATCTGTATTTGGGTGAAGGAGAAGCTGGGGAGGCTTGGGCAAGTAGCTGTGAGGGGTGCGGAGCTGTTGGCCAGGGTTGGGGTAGCCAGGAGGAATGCATTTCCAGCCGGTGGTGACCATGTCACCTAGCCTCAGCACAGTGGACAGCTGGGAGGATGTGCTCTTGTTGCTCCATCGACTTTACAGTGTCCCAAAACTTTTGGGATTTAGAGCTACAGGATGTAAATTTCTTTTTGATAAAGCTAGCCTTTACTTTCCTGACTGACTGTGTGTATTGGTTCCTGACTGCCCTGAACAGTTGCATATCGTGGGGACTATTCGATGCTATTGCAGTGTGCGACAGGATGTTTTTTGCTGGTCAAGGGCAGTCAGGTCTGGAGTGGCATCCTCGACTGATGGGATGAGGTCAATATCCTTCCAGGATACCTGGGCCAGGTCAATTTAAAAGGCCTGCTGTTTTAGGGAGAGTTTGACAGTGATGAGGGGTGGTCATTTGACCGCGGACCCGTAGCGGATACAGGCAATGAGGCAGTGATCGCTGAGATCCTGATTGAAAACAGCAGAGGTGTATTTGGAGGGCAAGTTGGTCAGGATAATATCTATGAGGTTGTCCATGTTTACGGATTTAGGGTTGTGCCTGGTGGTTTCCTTGATGATTTGTGTGAGATTGAGGGCATCTACCTTAGATTGTAGGACTGCTGGGGTGTTAAGCATATCCCAGTTTAGGTCACCTAACAGAACGAACTCTGAAGATAGATGGGGGGCAATCAATTCACATATGGTGTCAAATCAAATAAAATCAAATCAAATGTATTTATATAGCCCTTCGTACATCAGCTGATATCTCAAAGTGCTGTACAGAAACCCAGCCTAAAACCCCAAACAGCAAGCAATGCAGGTGTAGAAGCACGGTGGCTAGGAAAAACTCCCTAGAAAGGCCAAAACCTAGGAAGAAACCTAGAGAGGAACCAGGCTATGTGGGGTGGCCAGTCCTCTTCTGGCTGTGCCGGGTGGAGATTATAACAGAACATGGCCAAGATGTTCAAATGTTCAAAAATGACCAGCATGGTCGAATAATAAGGCAGAACAGTTGAAACTGGAGCTGGTGTCCCGGGCACAGGTGTGAGCTGGGGGGGTCTATAACAGGCGGCAACAGTGAGAGACTTATTTCTGGAGAGATTATTTTTTAAATAAGAAGCTTCAACTGTTTGGGCATAGACCTGGAAAGTATGACATAACTTTGCAAGCTATCTCTGCAGTAGATTGCAACTCCTCCCCCTTTGGCAGTTCTATCTTGACAGAAAATATTGTAGTTGGGAATGGAAATCTCAGAATTTTTGGTGGCCTTCCTAAGTCAGGATTCAGACACGGCAAGGACATCGGGGTTGGTGGAGTGTGCTAAAGCAGTGAGTAAAACAAACTTAGCGACTAGGCTTCTGATGTTAACCTGTTGAATCTAGCGGTCTTTTTTTTTGTGAAAAATAACGTTCCCAAAGTAAACAGGCTATTTTTCAGGACCAGAAATGTTCATATTTATATCCCAAAATTGTATTTTACATTGGTGCGTTACGTTCAGTAGTTCCAAAACATGCAGTGATATTGCAGAGAGCCACATGAATTCACAGAAATACTCATTATAAATGTTGATGAAAATTCAAGTGTTATGCATGGAACTTTAGATACACTTCTCCTTAATGAAACCGCTGTGTCAGATATCAAAAACTTTACGGAAAAAGCATAATCTGAGAACGGCACCCAGAGCCCAAATCAGCCAGAGAAATATACACCATGTTGGGTAGTCAACAGAAGTCAGAAATAGCATTATAAATATTCACTTACCTTTGATCTTCATCATAATGCACTCCCAGGAATCACAGTTCCACAATAAATGCTTGTTGTGTTCGATAATGTCCATCATTTATGTCCATTTATGTCCAATAGCTTCTTTTGTTAGGGTGTTTAGTAAACAAATCCAAAATCGCGCTCAGGTCCAGTCAGACGAAAAGTTTAAAAAGTTATAGTCGAAGAAACTTGTCAAACTAAGTATAGAATCCATTTTTAGGATGTTTTTATCATAAATGTTCCAACTGGAGAATTCCATTGTTTGTAGAAAAGCAATGGAACCAGAGTTACCTCTCATGTGAAAGCGAGTGACTGAGAACGAGGCTGCTGGAAGACCCCTAAGTCACACAGCTCCCATCCGGCCCCCCTTCACATGAGAAGCCTGAAACAACGTTCTAAAGACGGTTGACATCTAGTGGAAGCATTAGGAGGTGCAAGATAACCCATATCCCACTGTAAATATGATAGGGGCTGAGTTCAAAAACTACAAACCTCAGATTTCCCACTTCCTGTTTGGATTTTTTCTCAGATTCTTGCCTGCCATATGAGTTCTGTTACACTCACAGACATCATTCAAACAGTTTTAGAAACGTCAGAGTGTTTTCTATCCAAAACTAATAATAATATGCATATATTATCATCTGAGACTGAGTAGGAGGCAGTTCACTCTGGGCACGCTATTCATCCAAAAGTGAAAATGCTGCCCCCTATCCCAAAGAAGATTTATACTACACTTAATTAAATTAGAACAAGTTGTAACATAACTCAATGATCTGATCAAAATCATCACAAACGCATAAGGAAGACATCTGAAACGCTTTTAGATAGCAATAACTTACTGTATGTTTCTTTTGAATAGTCATTGTCCTCACACTATTTTTTTATGAAACTACATAGACTGTAATTTCTTATGAACAGTGCTGTGGTAAGAAGGAAGATTGTGGTAATAAAACTGGCAACTTGTTTAATTTTAACATAATCTGTGCAAAATCCCAGGTTGCTCATTATGCCTGCATTGGCCCACTTGTTGGGTCCCGCTGAGTACCACAACATTCTCCAGCAGGGGTCACTGTGGCCCTGTGTGATTCCTACGACGCTGGTCGATCTGACGACCCACTGAGAGCTGGGCTGAGATAATGATCGGGTGGGGCTTAAGGGAGCCAGGGGGTGTGCTCGTTCCCGAAGACCAGTCCCACTGTGATTGCCCTCTCATTGAACCCGTTTCCACACCGGGGAGTAACCAAGAGGATGGAGTGATGGACATTTGGCACGTGGTCAATGAAATTGGGATATTTTCAATTGTAGTGTACTGCTGGACCTACCTGAGCCAGATCTTCTCGCAGGAGCAGTCTGACCGTACAGTAACCCGGCCGATCGGGATCAGAAGTTTAGAAAACGTCACATGTCATGGCTGAGTAATAGTCGGTGAGTTAGTTCCTTCCCCTACATACCCAATCCCCCACTGCAAAAAAAGAACAGAATAAAAAAAACAGGTTAAGAAATGTAAACAATAGGTAATTGCAGCACAGGGCAGTCTGTTACTGGATGTGTGAACTTTGAATGAACTCTAAGCTTTGTTTTCAGACAGGGAGGGCGACGGGGCAGGTTAGAGTCGATGAAAGGGCATCTGGGAGGGGGGCCCAAATATGCAGAAGGATGAGAGGAGGGGGTTGCTAGATTTTTTTGCAAGCTCATCCCCCATGAATGACCGAAATGTTACCATGTGGGGAGGGGAGGGGGAGGGGTGTAAGCGAGAAATTTAGAAGATGTGCTGCTGCAACACGGATGTTTAGACAGTGCAGCCCAGCATAGTGTCATCGTGTTCAGAATGGTTGAGCAGCACAGGAGGGACCCATGTTCCACCAATAGCCTTCTATTGGTAAATCAAATGCAATGGCAACAGGAGCCACAATTATTGCCATAATGCTACATTCCTACATCTCTCTACCTATATAACTCACTTATCAGTTAACATGACCCCTCTTCTGTTTAGGGAATAACAAAATGATATTCAATGAATTTACTGCCTTTTCGTAATAAGACCATATAGGATTTCAGTGTGTCAAGTGTCTATGAACAGACCAACGGGTCTGGCTTTCATCTGAACTTTCGAGCTACCACAGGTTCACAAAATATTTAAAGACTGCAATATCTTGTCAGTGAAATATCTTAATTTTTCAGCAAAATCCTCTACACAGCTGCGGTTGAATCAAAATGGTAGTGTGCGTTAGAAACTAGTGAAAGTGGATGAGTGTCTCGGCAAGGGGAAGCACTCAAGTCTATTTTTATTCATACGTGTCACTCCTCCAAAGTGTGAGATGTCCCCAAAGAGAGAGTGTGATGGAATGCAGTTAGGGAGAGTTGGAAGAGGATCAAGTAGGAGAAGTGGCAGAGAATTGGGGAAAAAAGGATAAGCTGTGGCGTTGTAGAGAAACATCACTCGCTGCCAGAGGAAAAAGTACTAGAGCGAAAGGTGAATTTATGCAACCTTTGGTTCAGATAGTTTAGTCGTCTCTAAGTATGATAAAAGGTTAACTGACAAACACAATTCTAATGTTCTTGTTTTTGTTGTTGTTTCAAGTCCTGTGCAAGGGCCTTGCGCAATGCCCAATTCAAATCTTGTGTTGAGAAATTCCCATTTGACATTTGAACAGAACATTACGTCTTGTCAGGAAAGTACAACAGTCGTGGTTTTCTGCATTTCCATATGGGTTGTTGATCATGTCCACACTCCACAGTCCATACAGCACACCCGGGCTGTATTCCCCCATAGCTGGACGCATCTCATTCAGATGACCCTGTCTTTTCAGATAGGGTCACGGTTGAGTCCTCTCAACTATAAGGCACATTTCTTAAACCCTTTATTAACCTCTTGCGACGAGCAATCCCGTATCTGGGAGCGTAATCATAGCCTCAAACTCATTAGCATAACGCAACGTTAACTATTCATGAAAATCGGAAATGAAATTAAATAAATATATTGGCTCACAAGCTTAGCCTTTTGTTAACAACACTGTCATCTCAGATTTTCAAAATATGCTTTTCAACCATAGCTACACAAGCATTTGTGTAAGAGTATTGATAGCTAGCATAGCATTAAACCTAGAATTCAGCAGGCAACATTTTCACAAAAACAAGAAAAACATTGAAATAAAATAATTTACCTTTGAAGAACTTCGGATGTTTTCAATGAGGAGACTCTCAGTTAGATAGCAAATGTTCAGTTTTTCCAAAAAGATTATTTGTGTGAGAGAAATCGCTCCGTTTTGTTCATCACGTTTGGCTAAGAGAAAAACCAGAAAATTCAGTCATTACAACGCCAAACTTTTTTCTAAATTAACTCCATAATATCGACAGAAACATGGCAAACGTTGTTTAGAATCAATCCAAGGTGTTTTTCACATATCTATTCGATGATAAATCATTCGTGGCAGTTTAGTTTCTCCTCCAAATGGAAAAATGCACGCAGCTGGAGATTACGCAATAATTGCAACGGAGGACACCAAGCGAGCGCCTGGTAAATGTAGTCTCTTATGGTCAATCTTCCAATGATATGCCTACAAATACGTCACAATGCTGCAGACACCTTGGGGAAATGACAAATTGTAGGCTCATTCCTTGCGCATTCACAGCCATATAAGGAGACATTGGAACACAGCACCTCCAAAATCCGGGGCATTTCCTGTTTGAAATTTAATCTTGGTTTCGCCTGTAGCATCAGTTCTGTGGCACTCACAGATAATATCTTTGCAGTTTTGGAAACGTCAATGTTTTCTTTCCAAAGCTGTCAATTATATGCATAGTTGAGCATCTTTTCGTGACAAAATATCTTGTTTAAAACGGGAACGTTTTTTTATCCAAAAATTAAAAGAGCGCCCCCTATATCGAAGAAGTTACCATATACAGTGGGGAGAACAAACATTTGATACACTGCCGATTTTACAGGTTTTCCTACTTACAAAGCGTGTAGAGGTCTGTAATTTTTATCATAGGTACACTTCAACTGTGAGAGACGGAATCTAAAACAAAAATCCAGATAATCACTTTGTATGATTTTTAAGTAATTCATTAGCATTTTATTGTATGACATAAGTATTTGATCACCTACCAACCAGTAAGAATTCCGGATCTCACAGAACTGTTAGTTTTTCTTTAACCTGTTAGTCCTATAGGGGCAGTATTTCATTTTTGGATAAAAACACGTGCCCGTTTTAAGCGCAATATTTTGTCACGAAAAGATGCTCGACTATGCTTGGAATTGATAGCTTTGGAAAGAAGACACTCTGACGTTTCCAGAACTGCAAAGATTTTCACTGTGAGTGCCTTATAACAAAAGCTTCAGGCAAAACCAAGATGTTTGAGCGACCAGGAAATCAACAGGATTTCTGAAGGTACGTTTTCCATGATCGCCTTATATGGCTGTGAATGCGACAGGAATGAACGGACACTTTCTAGCGTTTCCCCAAGGTGTCTGCAGCATTCTGACGTATTTGTAGGCATATCATTGGAAGATTGACCATAAGAGACTACAATTGTCAAGTGTCCCGCACGGTGTCTGCGTGGAAATTGGTGCGCAAAAGTCACCTACCAGTATTTTTCCATCCGAATCTGAGAACAATGCAGGCTTCCAGGAACGGCATTTCAATGAAGAGATATATGACAAAAAACCTTGAGAATTGATTCAAACAACGTTTTCCATGTTTCAGTCGATATTATGGAGTTAATTCGGAAAAAAGTTCGACGTGTAGGTGACTGAATTTTCGGGTTAGTTTCGGTAGCCAAATGCATAATAACAAAACGGAACGATGTGTCCTACACAAGATTCTTTCAGGAAAAACTGGACATCTGCTATGTAACTGAGAGTCTCCTCATTGAAACATCTGAAGTTCTTCAAAGGTAAATTATTTTATTTGATCCCTTTGCTGGTTTTTGTGAATATGTTGCGTGCTAAATGCTAACGTTAAATGCTAAGCTAGCTATCACCACTCTTACACAAATCATTGATTTTCTCTGGTTTTAAAGCATATTTAGAAAATCTGAGACAACAGGATTGTTAAGAAAAGGATAAGCTTGCGAGCAGGCATATTTATTTAATTTCATTTGCGATTTTTAGAAATCACTAACGTTGCGTTATGGTAATGAGCTTGAGGCTGTAGTAATGCGACCGCATGCGGGATGGGGCGGACTATGAGGTTAAGAAGCCCCCTGTTCTCCACTCATTACCTGTATTAACTGCAACTGTTTCAACTCGTTACCTGTATAAAAGACACCTGTCCACACACTCAATCAAACAGACTCCAACCTCTCCACAATGGCCAAGACCAGGGAGCTGTGTAAGGACATCAGGGTTAAATTGTAGCCCTGCACAAGGCTGGGATGGGCTACAGGACAATAGGTCAGCTTGGTGAGAAGGCAACAACTGTTGGCGCAATTATTACAAAATGGAAGAAGTTCAAGATGACGGTCAATCACCCTCGGTCTGGGGCTCCATGCAAGATCTCACCTCGTGGTGCATCAATGATCATGAGAAAGGTGAGGGATCAGCCCAGAACTACATGGCAGGTCAATGACCTGAAGAGAGCTGGGACCACAGTCTCAAAGAAAACAATTAGTAACACACTACGCCGTCATGGATTAAAATCCTGCAGCGCACGCAATGTTCCCCTGCTCAAGCCAGCGCATGTCCAGACCCGTCTGAAGTTTGCCAATGACCATCTGGATGATCCAGAGGAGGAATGGGAGGTCATGTGGTCTGATGAGACAAAAATAGAGCTTTTTGGTCTAAACTCCACTCGCCGTGTTTGGAGGAAGAAGAAGGATGAGTACAACCCCAAGAACATCATCCCAACCGTGAAGCATGGAGGTGGAAACATCATTCTTTGGGGATGCTTTTCTGCAAAGGGGACAGGACGACTGCACCATATTGAGGGGAGGATGGATGGGGCCATTTATCGCGAGATCTTGGCCAACAATCGCCTCAGTAAGAGCATTGAAGATGGGTTGTGGCTGGGTCTTCCAGCATGACAATGACCCAAAACACACAGCCAGGGCAACTAAGGAGTGGCTCTGCAAGAAGCATCTCAAGGTCCTGGAGTGGCCTAGCCAGTCTCCAGACCTGAACCCAATAGAAAATCTTTGGAGGGAGCTGAAAGTCCGTATTGCCCAGCGACAGCCCTGAAACTTGAAGGATCTGGAGAAGGTCTGTATGGAGGAGTGGGCTAAAATCCCTGCTGCAGTGTGTGCAAACCTGGTCAAGCACTACAGGGAACATATGATCTCTGTAATTGCAAACAAATGTTTCTGTACCAAATATTAAGTTCTGCTTTGCTGATGTATCAAATACTTATGTTGTGTAATAAAATGCAAATTAATGCAAATTAATTACTTAAAAATCTTACAATGTGATTTCCTGGATTTTTGTTTTAGATTCCGTCTCTCACAGTTGAAGTGTACCTATGATAAAAAAATTACAGACCTCTACATGCTTTGCAAGTAGAAAAACCTGCAAAAACGTCAGTGTATCAAATACTATCTTCCATCTTGCCTCCTGTATATTGGTTTGTGGCATACTTTATGACCCCCTGCCCCCTTAACGAGCCCATACACTTCCCCACCACAACAGCCTAGCTTAAATGGTCACCCAAATAGGTGGATCACGTCTCTACCACAGCAGACGGGATCGGGGACTGTTATGTCACCATCCCATCCACCCTCCCCCTTTTTCGGAAAAACTCATTCCTGTCCCTTAGTACAGTGTGAACAACAAATTTCCCCTCCCCATATCACACCCAACTGCACCAACCACCACATCCACCCAACTCTTATTTTGTGACGGCTACCGCCTTCCCTCTGCTCCCCCCTCCAGCCCAGGGATTATTTCCCCATCTGTATCACCAGCGCAAGTCTGTAGCGCTAAGCCAATGGGATCCCTGCTCAGCGAGGCACCACGATGGTTAACCCTGATTAACTGGATGTGGCGTTCAGTGGAGAAACAGTGTGAAAATCAACTGCATGCCGTGACCCTGTGCCCTGATACTGAACCGAGGGGAATTTGGAAGAGGGAGCATAGGAGGATAATGGAGATAGAGATAAAGAGATGTTTTAATTTCAGAATTTTCAAAGCCACTCTTATGTGGTGGGGAGCAATACAGTGCATTAGAGAATGTAAATGAAACATTCAATAATATCGGTAAATGATTACTGTTATGGTAAGTGTGGCTTCATAGAGACAGATTAGTGCTGCATACTGGTAACTGGAGCAGAAAAGGAATAATGTAAAATAATGTCATGTCTGTTCTCACCTAAATCTTTGTACTCTGTTCCTACGTTGTGCTTTGGGAACTAATTGCTAGTTAAGTGAAATATCATCATGTACTGTACAGAGTCAATTGATTTAATCTGAGCAAACAGAGAATGATTTGTGTTCTTCTGCAGATACATAAAAAAATAATTAAAAAATGCTGGGTTGTGTTGACCCAACTGATGGGTTGAATGCGTTGGGACAATTTTTGGGGTTGTTTTCTTTAAAACCTGCTGGGTTATTAATAATGCGTTATTGAGATATGACCCAGCGGGTCAGGTCAGTAGACGATCACCCAAATTGTAGCTGAAATCTAACCTCATGTTTACTCTATGAATTAATGGGAATGGTGGAAGGCAATTCTACCTTATGTATTATAAAAATAAATAAAATAATAGGTAGCAAATTTGTATTTTACTTTGTTTACTGGCAAAAGTGTTTTCATGTATTTCAGTAGAGAACTGTCTCCCAATCAAGTCTTATGCTTAGGAATGACATCCCATGATATGTTAGCATCCTATTATTATATTATAGCTATTTTATTATTCTTAAATATTATTTTGTTTTATGATATACTGAACAAAAGTATAAATGCAACATGCAACAATTTCTATGATTTAATGGGTTACATCTCATATACGGAAATCAGTTAATTGTAAAAAAATAAATTAGTCTCTAATCTATGGATTTAACATGACTGGACAGGGGTGCAGCCATGGGTAGCCAATCAGAATGAGTTTTCCCCCATAAAAGGGCTTTATTAAAGACAGACATACTCTTCAGTTCATGTCCGGTCGGCTGGTCTCAGACCATCCTGCAGGTGAAGAAGCCGGATGTGGAGGTCTTGGGCTGGCGTGGTTACAAATACACTTAGATTATTTGCTTTCTAAATTGTGTTGAACACAGGCAACAAAGGTTAAACTGGATAAAACATTTATTGTATGGAACAATTTCAACTTCAATAAATTACCTTAAATTTCAAAGCCAGGAAGGAGTACAATTCCATGATGTAAGTCTGTTGTTTGAAGAGAGTCAGACCGAAATGCAGCGTGTAGGTTACTCATGACTTTTAATGAAGATAATAGCGGTACATGAAATAACTGTAAAAGAAAACAACAAATGAAACAAAAACCTATTACAGCCTATCTGGTGACTACAACACTAAGACAGGAACAATCACCCACAAAATACAACGCGCACTCAGGCTACCTAAATACGGTTCCCAATCCGAAACAACGAGAATCACCTGACTCCAATTGGGAATCGCCTCAGGCAGCCAAGCCTAACTAGACACACCCCTAATCATACACAATCCCAATTAATACAAACCCCAATACGAAACACAACATATAAACCCATGTCACACCCTGGCCTACCCAAACATATACCAAAAACACAAAATACAATGACCAAGGCGTGACACATGAGAGAAATCGTAAACACTTTGAATGTAGTTTGAAAAGTTGTTTGTTTTCCACAGTGTAGACTAATAACAGCAGTAGCTTTCTGTTTCATGATTGGTTTTAGTTTTCCGAGGTTGAAAATAACCACTTTTACACGTCCCTGCAGCTGATGTTTTTTGAGATTATGATGAGGTAAGCAAGTTGTACTACGCTATTTCTATTCTAAAACCTATTTTTCAAAAAACAATAGGAACACATCTATAAATTATTGCATACAGCACCCTGAACATGTATTCTGGTAAACGTCTAATGTTCCCATTGGTGAGTTAAACGCCAATTAAGTAAGTATGGACATGTAAGACTCCATGACCTAAAAGCAATGAAGACATGTATTTAATAATACCTAGAAAATAAAGAATTATAAAAGTAACAATGCCTTTGGGCATACATAAGCAACAATATCCAAAACAAAGGGATAGTAATGGAACATTGATCTTCCCTCAAGCACTTTCTTCTTTGACCCAACAATTAAGCTGCTTTTGGACATTATAAGTTGAGAGAAGCAGCTTTGCCGACCTGAGATGGAAAATCTCTCTTAATCAAAACACCACAGCTTTAACTTCTTGGATATAGGGTGCGCTATTTTAATTTTTGGATGAAAAACGTTCCCGTTTTAAACAAGATATTTTGTCACAAAAAGATGCTTGACTATGCATATAATTAACAGCTTTGGAAAGAAAACACGCTGTTTCCAAAACTGCAAAGATATTGTCTGTGAGTGCCACAACTGATGTTACAGAAAAACCCCAGATAAAAATCCAATCAGGAAGTGCCGCATTTTTTAAAACCGCCTCATGCCAATGACTACTTATATGGTTGTGAAGGAGCTAGGAGTCAGCTTACGTTTTCCACGTTTTCTCCAAGGTGTCTGCAGCATTGTGACGTATTTGTAGGCATATCATTGGAAGATTGACCATAAGAGACTACATCTACCAGGTGGTCGCTTGGTGTCCTCCGTCACAATTATTGCGTAATCTCCAGCTGCAGTCTTTTTATTTTTGCTTCTGATAAGAAGCCAACTGCCACCACTGATAGATTATCGAATAGATATGTGAAAAACACCTTGAGGTTTGATTCTAAACAACGTTTGCCATGTTTCTGTCGATATTATGGAGCTAATTTGGAAAAAAGTTTGGCGTTGTAAGTGACTGCATTTTCCTGTCTTTTTCTTAGCCAAACGTGATGAACAAAACGGAGCTATTTCGTCTACCCAAATAATCTTTTTGGAAAAAATGAACATTTGCTATCTAACTAAGAGTCATTGAAAACATCTGAAGTTCTTCAAAGGTAAATTATTTTATTTGAATGCTTTCCTTGTTTTTGTGAAAATGTTGCCTGCTGAATGCTAGGCTTAATGCTATGCTAGGCTATCAATACTCTTACACAAATGCTTGTGTAGCTTTGGTTGAAAAGCATATTTTGAAATGCTGAGATGACAGTGTTGTTAACAAAAGGCTAAGCTTGTGTTTGAATATATTTATTTCATTTCATTTGCGATTTTCATGAATAGGAAATGTTGCGTTATGGTAATGAGCCTGAGGCTATGATTACGCTCCCGGATACGGGATTGCTCGACGCTAGCGGTTAAGTGTTTTCCCTTATCTGTATTATTAAGCATGGGCGACTCTCCTCCCTAGCCTCACTAAAACCACCACACTGACATTTTTATCCTCCCCATTTTAAACAATTTGGAAGCAGCTGCAAAAAAAAGTATTTGCGTATGTTTTACGAGAGAGACCTTTTAAAGCTTAAGATGACAAGGTGTAGGAAATAGGGTTTGGCCTGGTGAATGTGGGGAACACAGTGTCCATCCACTGGGTAGTAGTAGCACTGCTAAGCTCGGATAGGCAAGGGGGACAGTGGAGGGAAATACACAGGATGTTGGGGGGAGGGGGGCCAGTGGAGAGAAAATGTGTGAGGAGGGGGCAGGAGGTGCTCGGAGGAGGTCCTGGTACATGTTAGTATTGTGCACCAGGGACCCAGGATTAAGTTCCGTAGAGAGTAGTAGTTTCATTTGGTAGTGATGTGTTGTTAAATTGTTCATTAAATCCAATTAGGCGAAGGGTACAACGGAAAAGTGGAGGAAAGGGGAGGCGGTTTGAATCGGGCCTGAGCCACTCCTGGGAAAGATTAGATAACTAACGAGCAACTGACCTCCTGACCTTGCTGCAGAACGGAGGGGTTCGGAAGGACATTCACCCTCCCATCCCTCCTTCCCCCTCTCCTCTACTGTCCCCTCAGAGCCATGGTCATTCTCTCTCATACCTCTCTCTCTCCCTCTCGCTGTTGCTGAGGCAAAAAAGAGATGCAAAGCACATGCAGGACCTTGAAACCCCCCTGGAACACCAATAAGCAACAAGTGAGAAGTAGTCACCCAATTTTGGCCAACAAGTGCATTGTCATGCCAATTAGTGTTTCAGGGGAGGAAAAGGTGAAAACAGTAGGCGGCTTGTCGCTCTCAAGTGGTGTAAGCACTGCGGGCACATCGCAGCCCATGCCGAGCAGATGCTGTGCCGTTGTGCAACTTGACACCCAATTGTGACCTCCCTACCTCCACACACTACCCACAAAAATGGTACAGAAAGCTTCACTTGAGACCAATTATTATGCAGCAACCTCCTTAATTCAATACAATGTGATCATCATTTCCATGCTCTCATTAGTTTACCTTCTTCATTACAGATTTTCATTTCAGACTATAATATTGCTAATGTTATATAAACTATTATGAATATAAGGTAGGCAGTGTTTCAAGGCACAAACACATTGGAATATGTTGCCTGTGAGATTACAAGTTTATGTGGATCTGCAGGAGGTTAAACTGGGACAGGTGCTTCGTGATGCATTGTTTTTTCCTTCAAAATCATTCCAAACTCCAAAAATATGGGCACATGGTATTTTGAGTGGATAATCAAAATATTACCCTGTTGGTTGGTTTAAAAGTTTGAATGTATTTCAATAAATGTGAACATTTCCTTTGAGAGTTTGGTGATGCTGTTATATGGCACATTAACTAAATAGCTTATATAGTGTATATCCAGTACATATGTTATTTATACTCAGAAGTATAGTCGTTAAGATGAAGATCATGATGTCGTTTTGACACTTGGCATGCTATTGTTATGTTTTATCTAGCTAGTCATATGCATCATTTACTGTAGACCTACATTGAAATTGCATTTTTTTTGTCATTTCGCAGACACTCTTATCCAGAGCATTTAGGGTTAAGAGCCTTGCTCAAGGGCACGTCAACAGATATTTCACCGAGTCAGCTCGGGATTCTATCGGTTACTCGTCCAACTACTAGGCTACTCTACCGCCATGTGACCAATCAGAGTTAAATTCACTAGGGTAGGGGGCACTATTTTCACCTCTGGATGACAAAAGTGCCAAAAGTAAACTGCCTGTGACTCAGGCGCAGAAGCAGGATATGCATATAATTGGTAGCTTTGGATAGGAAACACTCTAAAGCTTCCAAAACGGTTAAAATAATGTCTGTTAGTATAACAGAACTGATTTACCAACAATGTAACGTGGGGGACAGAATCAGAGACATTAAACCATTTTTGTTCAAATTATGATCCAACCCTGTCTTTCACATCCATTGCTGCTCCCTGTTTCCCTATAATTATGTACTGTGACATAATCGGTAATGACTTCCATTTACATTCATTGTCCAAAGTTGTTCGAACATGTGGTCTTGGTAGAGGTCATATTGCGTACGTAAAAATGTATTTAGTATTGCATACGTAGAATGTATGCACACATGACTGTAAGTCGCTTTGGATAAAAGTGTCTGCTAAATGACATATATTATTGCAATGTGCAATGGTACACTGCCAGCTATAGGTATCTGGGCTTGAACAACCTTCCCCATTTCTCTATGGTTCTGTTTACTTCTGTCTCAATGTCCCAGAACCAATATACATTAGCTGTTTGTCCTGTCATTAGCATTTACAAATTTACTCAATTCCATTTATTATTACCCCTTCAGGAGCGCACTTAAAACTTCTTAGGGATAGGGGGCAGTATTCTGAAGTTTGGATGACTGAGGTGCCCAAAGTAAACTGCCTGTTACTCAGGCCTAGAAGATAGGATATGCATATAATTGTTTGATAGAAAACACTCTAAAGTTTACAATTATGTCTGTGAGTATAACAGAACTGATATGGTCGTCAAAATAATGCCCCCTATCCCAAAGATGTTTTAACTATTGTAACCCCCAAAGCTTTTTTGCTTATCATTCATGCATGCATTCATTGAAATCAAGAGCTCCCAATATTTTTTGTTTGTTTAAAATTTGGAGAGACATACTTTGTGTTTCTATTGCTGTGGAAGGCTCCTGAAACAAATTACACAAACTTTATCTTATAAGTAAGAACTTACCTCTTGGTTATGGTGGCCACCAATTTGTGAGATTTGTCCAGAACTCCTGTCCACAGTCACAGAATTTCCACCGTTCACTGGTTCTTTGTAGCCACTCCTGGCTAGCTCGCCATTTATGTTCTGGAAATATTTTACAGATGCCGGAACTTGTGAATTCAAATAGACTTAATTACAAAAGTAACAGAAGCCTAGCAATTCCATGGAACAACTAACCTCTCCAGTCTCATCACTCTGCTTTTATACAGTTTTACCTAACATAAATGGTCACTACTCTCTTTTTAAATTATTTAAAAAAAATAATACATGTATTATATATATACAGTGGGGCAAAAATGTATTTAGTCAGCCACCAATTGTGCAAGTTCTCCCACTTAAAAAGATGAGAGAGGCCTGTAATTTTCATCATAGGTACACTTCAACTATGACAGACAAAATGAGAAAACAAAAATCCAGAAAATTACCTTGTAGGATTTTTAATGAATTTATTTGCAAATTATGGTGGAAAATAAGTATTTGGTCACCTACAAACAAGCAAGATTTCTGGCTCTCACAGACCTTTAAATTCTTCTTTAAGAGTCTCCTCTGTCCTCCACTCGTTACCTGTATTAACGGCACCTGTTTGAACTTGTTATCAGTATAAAAGACACCTGGCTGTACTATTACAAATAACAGTAATAATCGATGACGGGTTATCCATATAAACACTTTATTTCGCAAACACCAAATGACAAAGATTGAACTGTCTTGCATTCACTTTATATTATAATACAATTTTACAGAATGACGCCAAACAGAATGGCTGCCGTTATACAGTCTCCTAACCAATTGTGCTATTTTGTGTTCTCTTTTGCGTTAATTGTAACTTATTTTGTACATGTTTCTGCCACCGTCTCTTTTGACCAAAAGTGTTTCTAGAAATCACGACAGCAATTACTCACCTCGTATTGAAGGACAGTTTTTTTTTTCCGGAAGAGAGGGATTTACTCCAGACACCCGACCAGGCCCTTGTACCTGTCATTTGCAGGAGAAGAAGACGGAGATAGAGGACGAAGGTCGGGGTGCCTTGTAAGGATCCGTCGACGAATGGGTAATTTTCCATTACCATCGGTCCTATTAGCCAACGTACAATAATTGGATTATAAAATAGATGAACTACAAGAATGTATTATCCTACCAACGGGTCATTAAAAACGGTAATATCTTATGTTTCACCGAGTTGTGGCTGAATGAAAACATGAAAAACATACAGCTGGCGGGCTATACACTGTATCGGCAGGATAGAACAGTAGCCTCTGTTAAGACAAGCGGTGGCGGTCTATGTGCAATATATCTAAGGAAGTCTCAAGGTTTAGTTCGCCTGAGGTAGAGTATCTCATAATACGCAGTAGACCACACTATTTACCAAGAAAGTGTTCATCTATATTCTTCAAAGCTATCTATTTACCACCACAAACCGATGCTGGCACTAAGAACCACACGCAATGTGCTGTATAAGGCCATAAGCAAGCAGGACAACACTCAACCAGAGGCGGCACTCCTAGTGGCTGGGGACTTTAATGAAGGGAAACTTAAATCGATTTTACATAATTTCTACCAGCATGTTAAATGTGCAGCCAGAGGGGAAAAAAACTCTATACCACCTTTAATCCACACACAGAGACGCATACAAAGCTCTCCCTCGCCCTCCATTTGGCAAATCTGACCATAATTCTATCCTCCTGATTCCTGTTTACAAGCAAAATCTAAAGCAGGAAGCACTATTGACTTGGTCAATAAAAAAGTGGTCAGATGAAGCAGACGATAAGCTACAGGACTGTTTTGCTAGCACAGACTGGAATATGTTCCGGGGATTCTTCCAATGGCATTGAGGAGTACACCACATCAGTCACTGGCTTCATCGATGACGTCTTCCCCAACAGTGACTGTACGTACATACCCCAACCAGAAACCATGGATTACAGGCAACATCCACACTGAGCTAAGGGGTAGAGCTGCCGCTTTCAAGAACCGGAAGCTTATAAGAAATTCCTCTATGCCCTCCGAAGAACCATCAAACAGGCAAAGCTTCAATACAGGACTAAGATCGAATCGTACAATTGTACATAATGGATTGTATGGAAAAGGAACAACACAGAAAGAATGAAGAAAATGTATGTGTAATTGAGTTAAAAAGAGACTTTTCATCGAATCTCCTCAGTGTGGATATTAATGACGTGCAACACAATTTCCCATTTTTTATGTTATGTAAATAAGACAAGTAGACTTAGCTTTGAACTATTACTTACCAAAGACTTTAGGGGGGGTTCTAAAAACAACATTCCATGAAATGACAAAAAACGTAGACTGTAGCCATTTGTCTCCCATTATAGTTTATTTGCCAAAGCATGACCTTTATCCACATACCAATTATTTTCAAAATGTTGCTTTTTTGTGTCAGCAATCAGACATTGTTCTTAGAGGGGGCTAGTTTCCCCATAGTACCCTACAGTCTATACATATTGCATTAGTCTGAGTGTAGTTACAGTAGCTACAATCAGTTTGGCCTTTGGGTCATCAGTCAGCCAGTCAGTCATTCAGTCAGTCAGTCAGTCAGCCAGGACGTAAGATACTCTACAGCGTGTCTCAATGCTAAATGCAATGCTAAATCACGTAAATATGGCAAACCTTAAATTTTATTTGGTTGTAATTTGCCGTACCCTACCACACTGTTTTCCTGAAATACATTTTGATGTGGTTTGTAGGATTGAAATTATTTAGTCAACACTGTCTGTTATACAGAAATTAACTTTGATAATGATAATGACCATGTTTGCAACACCCAATCCCAGACAATCTCTTCACATACTTGACATTCCATGGCCTGAATATGAGACAACTGTGGGCAAGTTCTATAGATATTATAGTCTTCCTGACCTTTTTTTTCATGACCCAGGCAACAATCTCTCTGTCTCTCTAGGAGAATGTCATAGAATGTATCCCCTGGGGATTCATAGTCACCATGTAGCCTGGGTGTCACCATGTAGCCTCTCTCTGTCTCTCCCCTTCAGTAGCTGGACTGGTTCACGGATTTGTTTACTTGACCTCAAATAAACACACTAAACATTTTGAACATTAGCTTTGACCGTTCAGAATGTATTCTGTGTACTTTGAACCTTGAATACACCTCCAAATGGTTTTTGGGTGTCACTAAAGATGTAATTCACAGTAAAGCCAAAGGCAAAATTATATTTGTAAAAACACTCTTAATGTAGGACATGCATGCATATGCACACACACACACAGACACACATGAACACACACTCACACTTAAATAAATGCACACTTATTCATAGCCAAAGACTTTTGCACTGCCAGAAACCTCCAATAGTTTTTCACATTTGTTGTTCGCTGTCAGGTACTGATCTGTACTCAATGTAGTTTGAAGCTCTGTCATGCTGGGAGACTGACTGGGTGGAATGGAGCCATCCTACAGAGACTTATTTAAAAGCAATCCTATCTGTGGATTTGCTATGGCGTAAACAAGGGATTCGACCTCATTAACATAGACAGTCCAAAAAGTATGACCTGTTATTGTGTGAAGATGCCATGATGGGGACTGGGAAGCTATGGCCCACATTTTTAAATAACCATGTGCTTTTTCTTGTGCGTCATATGCCTCGAGCTTTAGAACATGCTCAGATCCTCCCAAGCTCTGCCATACTCGAATACTTGGCCCTCCTCCTCGCATCCACACTGCTGCAGGTCATATGTGTACAGTATATCTTGTGGGACTTTTTTTAATAAACACTGACAAATAGGCTCACCCATTGTTTCAGTTCTACAGAGCATGAATAATCCCGGGAAACTGTGGGGGAAGGATGAGTGTGTGAGAGAAGGATAGGGGTAAAGTATGCCACAAATTACATATTTCATCAATTCAAATACAATCCATCAATTTGGTGAAATGCAAATTGCAATAATGATTGCTCATATTTGCAGTGGTTAATATGACTGAAAATAAAGCATTATTTTGGCATTTAGTTTTAATAAATGTTTGGATGTTGGTTTTGGGTTACATGATAAGCACAATCACATTACAGGTTGTGGTGTTGAGAATTCAGGTAAGTCTAAAGTACAAGTGTAAGGGAACACCCACCTGAAATGTACAAAAATGAATGGGAAGTCATTGGCACTGTACGAAACTTATACACGGTGTCCAATACCACTCAATTCGGCGTGGTTTCATTCAAAGTTGATTGCAAATGCAATATGGCAACAGATGGCGAGTGCGCTCCACCATGATTTTTCGTATTGCAAATGTAACACAAGTCAAGACCCAAAAGTAAAATTGTGAAAAAAAGAATATATTTTTTTAAAACATCACGCCCCTAAAAAATTTTTGGGGGAAATTATTTCGTTTTTTTTGTCATTTACACTTGTAATGTATGAATATACTTTTGTCCTGTTTTATTATCATAATTATATATATATTTTTTAAACTTGTGCATAAGGCATATGTTTTGTCCATTTGCAATATGATTTCATAGGAAGTCAAAACTCATAAATAGCAAACAATTTGAAAAAAACTTATCACCCCCTTAAAAAAGTGCTTTCTGGACCGTTTTTCAAAATACTTTCTATTTTTGTATCAATTCCACATGTATAAGAACTGTATCAACATTCTTTAGTCATATTTCATTATCATTTTTTAAACTTGTACATAGGGCATATGTTTTGTCCATTTGCAATATGATTTCATATGAAGTCAAAAGTCGAAAATGTGGAGAATTATTTTTGAAACTTATCACTCCTTAACCTCTCTGCGCACCGAACCCGTTAGCGGGATTAAATTCGACAACATACGGTGATTACTACATAAATAGTTATATTAAACATTCATCAAAATACAAGTGTCTCACATGGGTCGAAAGCCTAGAATATTACAATCCAACTGCGTTGTCAGATTTCAAAAATGATTTACTGCGAAAGAATACTATGTGATTATCTGAGGATAGAGCCCCATAAAAAACAACTATTTCAACCAGCACAGGCGTAACAAAATCACAAACTGCAATAAAATAAATTGTTTACCTTGGATGATCTTCCTCTGTTTGCAATCCCAATGCTCATTGTTACACAATGAATGGTGTTTTGTTTGGTAAACACCGTTTTTATAGCCTAACACGAAACATTTTGTGAACCGCTTGTGTCGTGAATTCCGTCTCATTCCATTTCGACGCCACATTCGATGTAAATAAACACACGAAACGTGACTTTTCCAGTCATGTTTGGTTTCATTGCAATCAACTGGTTTGTTTGACCACTGATCGTCTTGAAATCTAGCTGGGAAGATAGACAACGAGCTGAGGTAAAGGGCAATATGTAATGTGTATGTGTTGGAAGACCAACCCATTTTTTTATTTATTTTTTATTTCACCTTTATTTAACCAGGTAGGTTGCTCATTTGCAACTGCGACCTGGCCAAGATAAAGCATAGCAGTGTGAACAGACAACACGGAGTTACACATGGAGTAAACAATTAACAAGTCAATAACACAGTAGAAAAAAAGGGGGAGTCTATATACATTGTGTGCAAAAGGCATGAGGAGGTAGGCGAATAATTACCATTTTGCAGATTAACACTGGAGTGATAAATGATCAGATGATCATGTACAGGTAGAAATATTGGTGTGCAAAAGAGCAGAAAAGTAAATAAATAAAAACAGTATGGGGATGAGTTAGGTAAAAATGGGTGGGCTATTTACCGATAGAATATGTACCGCTGCAGCGATCGGTTAGCTGCTCAGATAGCAGATGTTTGAAGTTGGTGAGGGAGATAAAAGTCTCCAACTTCAGCGATTTTTGCAATTCGTTCCAGTCACAGGCAGCAAAGAACTGGAACGAAAGGCGGCCAAATGAGGTGTTGGCTTTAGGGATGATCAGTGAGATACACCTGCTGGAGCGCGTGCCACGGGTGGGTGTTGCCATCGTGACCATTGAACTGAGATAAGGCGGAGCTTTACCAAGCATGGACTTGTAGATCACCTGTAGCCAGTGGGTCTGGCGATGAATATGTAGCGAGGGCCAGCCGACTAGAGCATACAGGTCGCAGTGGTGGGTGGTATAAGGTGCTTCACTGACAAAACAGATGGCACTGTGATAAACTGCATCCAGTTTGCTGAGTAGAGTGTGGGAAGCAATTTTGTAGATGACATCGCCGAAGTCGAGGATCGGTAGGATAGTCAGTTGTACTAGGGTAAGTTTGGCGGCGTGAGTGAAGGAGGCTTTGTTGCGGAATAGAAAGCCGACTCTAGATTTGATTTTCGATTGGAGATGTTTGATATGAGTCTGGAAGGAGAGTTTACAGTCTAGCTAGACACCTAGGTACTTATAGATGTCCTGACTGACTGCGTGTATTGGTTAATGACTTCCCTGAACAGTTGCATATCGTGGGGACTATACAATGCTATTGTCGTCTGCCACAGGATGTTTTTGTGCTGGTCGAGGGCAGTCAGGTCTGGAGTGAACCAAGGGCTATATCTGTTCTTAGTTCTGCATTTTTTGAACGGAGCATGGTTATCTAAAATGGTGAGGAAGTTACTTTTAAAGAATGACCAGGCATCCTCAACTGACGGGATGAGGTCAATGTCCTTCCAGGATACCCGTGCCAGGTCGATTAGAAAGGCCTGCTCACAAAAGTGTTTTAGGGAGCGTTTGACAGTGATGAGGGGTGGTCGTTTGACTGCGGCTCCGTAGCAGATACATAACCTGCACCACATGCTTGGTGACCCTCTGCTTTACAGCAGAGAGAGAGACTGCTATGGCACCTGGCTTCGGCAGCACAATATTGCGTAGAGGACTGAGGGCATCTAGCTTAGATTGTAGGACTGCCGGAGTGTTAAGCATTTCCCGGTTTAGGTCACCTAACAGAACAAACTCTGAAGCTAGATGGGGGGCGATCAATTCACAAATGGTGTCCAGGGCACAGCTGGGAGCTGAGGGGGGTCGGTAGCAGGCGGCAACAGTGAGAGACTTATTTCTGGAGAGAGTAATTTTCTAAATTAGTAGTTCGAACTGTTTGGGTATGGACCTGGAAAGTATGACATTACTTTGCAGGCTATCTCTGCAGTAGACTGCAACTCCTCCCCCTTTGGCAGTTCTATCTTGACGGAACATTTTATTGTTGGGTATGGAAATCTCAGAATTTTTGGTGGCCTTCCTGAGCTAGGATTCAGACATGGCAAGGACATCAGGGTTAGCAGAGTGTGCTAAAGCAGTGAGTAAAACAAACTTAGGGAGGAGGCTTCTGATGTTGACATGCATGAAACCAAGGCTTTTTCGATCACAGAAGTCAACAAATGAGGGTGCCTGGGGACATGCAGGGCCTGGGTTTACCATGTATTAAACTCCGACGTAAAGAGGGTCATTCGCCATTGAAGTTTCATACCGGAAGGAGCAACTTATGTTACGCACAGCATTGTTTTGGTAAAGCATGTTTTCAGCTGTTTTTATATCAATCAGTATGGCGACTAAGTGACGGAAAGCTAAATCTAAGTATACAGATGTACACACAATTTTAGAAGAAATTGATCAGGAAATGAGACAGTGATTGTTGGAGGACGATTCATTTAGCGATTCCGAAATGCAGAATATTTTTTGAACGGAGAGGACATTGTTTTGGACTGGTAAATGTTTCTCATGCCAATGCCGTTGTTTGAAATTAATAATATAAAATATTATTTGTCAAATGAAATAGCCTATTTGAGGCTGTTGAGGGGAGGGCAGGCCCACAACAATGGCCAAAGTTAAATGGAGACAGTAGATACAGCTGGTCTGTTGTAATATAATAAAGTGTCATGTTTTGTCTTATATTGTCTTGTCATTATGCTTTCCCTTCTGTTCGTTTCCCCCTGCTGGTCTTATTAGGTTCGTTCCCTTTTTCTATCCCTCTCTCTCCCCCTCCCTCTCTCTCCTCTCTCTATCGTTCCGTTCCTGCTCCCAGCTGTTCCTCATTCTCCTACTCACTCATTTAGTCTTTTCACACCTGTTACCTATCTTGCCCTCTGATTAGAGTCCCTATTTCTCCCCTTGTTTTCCGTTTCTGTCCTGTCGGATCCTTGTATGATGTTCGCTGTGCTGTGTCTTTGTCTCGCCCTGTCGTGTCTTGTCTCCTTCAGATGCTGCGTGTGAGCAGGTGTCTGAGTCTGCTACGGCCGGTGCCTTCCCTAGGCAACCTGCAGTTAATGGTCGAGTCTCCAGTCTGTCCTCGTCACTACGAGTGGATTTAAGTTTTTTCATGTTTTGTTTTCTGCTCTGATTGTCCAGGAGTATTGCTTTTATCCTTTACTGGAATAAAGACTCTGTTTTCGCCAAGTCGCTTTTGGGTCCTCTTTCACCTGCATAACATAAAGACAGTAGATCAAGCTGGTCTGTCATAATATAAATGAGACAGTAGATCTAGCAGGTCTATAATAATATATTCAACCTTATGTTCCCTGTACTCTATATATATCTGTTTATTATACCTGTTGATACAGGGCTCATATGTGAAACTATTCTAACTGAAAATTTTCTTTCACAGTGACACTGACTCCAAATGGGAGCCCCCAGTGCCAAGGTGTCCATCCCCCACTGAAGCTGGTTCATCCAGCTCCTGCCACAAGTGGTGTTCATCTGCCCAAATGTATTTCTGCAGGCATGGATGTGCCTCAGGGCCAAAAGGGCACAGCATGGAGGCGTCACTGTGTTCTTTGCAAAATGAAGTCCCCCATAACCTGCACCACATGCTTGGTGACCCTCTGCTTTACAGCAGAGAGAGAGACTGCTATGGCACCTGGCTTCAGCAGCACAATATTGCGTAGAGGACTGAGGGTCTTCCAAATATTGAAAGTGTTATTTTGTAAATGTATATATATTTTTTTCTTGTTTTTTCTATATATTTTGGGGGTGTGTTAGAAAACCATTTTGGTATTTTGTATATAGTTATTCCATTCAAAATGTATAACTTCACCAATTTGGCCACTTGGGTACATTCGGTGTCCCACACAAGTAGCCCAGTGTGACTTCATGATAAATGTCATGTTGCACAGTCATTTTGGAAGTTTTTTTTTAAAGCTACAGATCCAGTTGCAGCGTGTTCATATGAATCTTTTTAAACTGTGCTTTGGAGCTCTGCGAGATTTCTGTGATTTTCTGAAGTAACATACACTCACTACACCCTCCGTAAATAAGTCAGTTCTTAACGTATAGACTTAAAACTCAAAATATTATAAGTGCCTACCCCAAGGAGGATATGTGTTCACTTTCAGTTTCATGTGTAAACCGGAAGTGCCTGTAAATGGTGTCATAGGTGCTGTTTCGTAGGGTTAAAAAGGTCTGATCATTTCAGAACTTTGTATGTGTTATCAGGCAACCCTCGTGAACTGTAAATCAGTCATTTCTCCCAACAGATGTCAAATAAAAGCTCTCTCTCTCACACACACACACACACACACACACACACACACACACACACACACACACACACACAGCAAGGATGGAGTGACAAAGTGCGGTGCTTAAAGACACACAGAGCCTGCAATGGCATTTCCATATTCTCAAGGCCGTGCCGAGTTCAACATGATGCCCCGCTTGACTCACAGGTTCCTGAAGACTAGTGAATACTATACCAGGCAGGTTTTGAATTTAAGCTTCTTAAGACTGCTTTGCAATTAAAAATACTTGCATGCAATGTATGCAATCACCAATAAGCATCAGACAGTAGTGACAATTCAATTTAAAACAAAAAACAACACATTCCGTAAGAGGAAATTGTACGTATTTGAAATATTTCAGAAACATTCGGACCTGACAATCCTGGTCAAAAAAACTGTTACAGGCTACGTGTTATACTGTATGTTTGTTAACATTTGTGGTTATGTTTGTTCTTTGAAAATATTAGTTTCTCCCTGTATTTTATAACAAGTTATTATATATAAATACCCCTCCTTTTTGGAAAGATAAAGCATTCAAATGTGGCGCTATGTAATGGATTGTAATGTGCTGATGCATACTTAATAGTTACACACAGTAGGAAGATTTGTACTCTAAACCACAAGCCTTTTCGTCTTGCAAAAACTTTAGTTGGAATATTGTTTTGTTCTGAATTTGGTCATTTATACTTGTACTGCTGTAGAGCACTTAATCTATGTCTGAAACATATTGAATGTGTAAATGAAATATATACATACTGTATGTAACCTTGCTATTAAACATTGAATGTGTAAATGAAATTCATAAATATGTATACCAGCAAGGAAAGGCTGATATTTTAGCCAGCTGTTCACACATGAAAAGCTGCAGTCACGCTCTAGGCTTTTAGTATGCCACTCTGTGTCGTTTGATATGGTGTTTTATGAAATATCATGATAACAAGCATGGAGAAAATAAACAGAAGCGGTGAGAGCTCTTTTTAAAAGATAACCTTTTATGTGACGGTATTTTTGGCCTGTTTGCATATGACAACTCATTGGTAACAATATAAATAAGTAAAATATTGATGTGAATGACAGTCAGATTTTGCATGTCGCCTGTCTTGTAAATAAATAGTATATGTGATTGAGCATAAACAATGAATAAATATAAAATACATGACAACATATTAAAATGAACATATATTTTGTAAATATTTAAATCCAGGCTAATTTTTGTATACTAATTTGTACAAAAATATAGATAAGAGATATACTAAGATATATGTGAGGAGATTTTCATGTCATAATGTTACTCATATGATTTCAAATATAGATGAAACATGTGATAAAAAAATCTGTTTATCAGAAAATGCTCAAACATTAAAACAGGTTCATCAGTAGAGCTACATATGGTTCAGAACAAGGATGAGGGTGAAGTTGAAGTTACTTACAATTTTAAAAGATAATGCACTTAAACTAGCAAATAGCCCTATAATTTATCTATTACATTTTATTGTGAAAATATACAATTATGAAATCAATTTAGCATCAAAATATGGCATTTATGTTTTCCATTTTTAAATGAATAAAAATATATTGTTGAAAATAATTGTTTGCAGTTAGTTGATCAGCACCAAAATCACAAAAAAATGTATCTAAATTGATACATTTAAATTGCATTGTTTGTCACAGAATGATCATTAATGCTCATTGAGACCGGTATTGTAATCGTTCTTGTCAAACTTAAATGTAAGTGTTTTTTTATTTGCATATCAAAAGTACTGTTAACAGCATATGATGTGTACATTTTGCTCCTAACAATGGTTATTTTCTGTATTGCATCAGGATTAAGCACCATTTCACAGATTATGATTATTGAAACAATAACTTTGATACATTTTTTTTTTAAATATCTGACTGTAATCAGTTATTTTCCCAGATGTTATATGCTAAATTCACAGACTACATATCATAATACCAACAACTCTGCATGACACTACTTGCCAGTGTTGTCTAGTAAATCTGCACCTTCTAGATTTTTTCATATGATGCCAGAGGTTACTAGTTCCGCGTTGTCTGGACTGGGGGCTTGAGAAACCTAAGTGGCTTATTTAACGTTAATGATTCCTCCCTCAGTCTCAGTCTGTTACTTTACACATTGAACTAAGCTGTGACCGAATGGCGGTCTGATGGTCCTGTTTCCAGTGGTGTCTGAGGAAGATGGTCCTCCAACCACAAGGTCCTCCATTTTGTTTGAACAGATTAAAAGCCCAAAACAACAGGCTAAAAGTTCAGTGGATTATCTCCTCCTCATAGTGTTTTTTCTTGATAGGAAAAATATATATGTTGTTCTTGTTTAGAAAACATACAGTACTTACAGGGAGCCGTGTATTTTTGTTCAACATACAGTATGTCTGGACTCTTATTGTAAGTAGTGGGTACCAGCGTGCTAGGCTCACAGGGAATAATACATATTAATATTAGCATTATATATTGTTTTACCGGTCACATACTCTGGGTAGCTTTTCAGCTCATCCACTTACTCAGTTTTATGTCCAGGGCAGCTTCACCCCTCAGTGTCACACTAACCTCTGCAAATCACTGCCAGGTGTGTGTTAGCCGTGCATACACACTGGTCACTGGACCAAGGCAGCAGTCAAGCTGATCAATATTCCCTGTCTGGTGTAGTGACCTTTGGGTCCAGCAGAATTTGAGCTTGTCCTCATGCTATGTTGACCATCTCGCCTCTGGAAAGGGCATCCACTGACATCATCAGCAGTGGACGAACTACCGCAGACTTGTCTTATTCTCCTTTTTCACTGTTTAGACACTGTGAATGTAGCAACAGCAGGCAAGCATTACCTGTGGAGAGCCAATGTAACAACAGGGCCTTGTAAAATGATTTTCACACTACTGAGCTGAACCAAACCAAAGCAAGCTGTATTGAGATGGCCTTGGTTACAGATCCACCATAGTTGCCATAACCATGCTAAAAAGGACATTGTGAAAAAACAATATAGTTGGTTGGCACAATAGTGTGAAAAGGTTGTAATACTGAACACAGTTAACAGTAAAATAACTGATGTGGTGTTTTTATCCTGCTTTGCCCCTACACTGCCCTCGGCTAAATCTGCTAGCTTTAAAATGCAGGCCTTTACACTTCCTATTAGGCAAGTCCAGACAAACAGTCTAATCAGGTCCGCAAATCACACTTGGAACACATTCACAAGGCCTCAGATATATCGACTTACACGTGCTACCTGATAAACTGGGTCCATGGCCAAAGTCCTTTTCCCCAATTGTGTTGTTATTAGCAATGCAGTAGGACAAAAAATATCTTAATGAACCACTCATAATCAAAACATCACGAGTGCATCTTTAATCTATATTACCACAGACGGAGACGCTTAACTACCGACACTCTTAAGGGTGGTACTTGGGACACCCATTATGAGACACAAAAGAGTTTGCAATAAGAAATGGGACATGTGGTCGGTTAGAGTGGGGGGATGTAACTACAGTTATGGTTGTAGGCCCGTGTGTCACCTGTTTTCAGAGGCAAGGTGAGTGTCTGTTTGGAGCAGCTGTTGGAGTATGAGCCATAATGACAGAGACAGAGAGAGATGACCCTTTGATGAACCTGATGATTGAAAAAACATCTGGCTCTCAACCCATTCCATAGACTTTCAGAGTAATTATGGCAACTTCAGGAGAACGTACTCCAACCTATCAGAGATCTTGCAGCATGAACTAACATGTTGTCCATGCAATCAAAGGATCAGAGAATGAATCAAGTTCTGAAACCATAAGCTACAGCTAGCTAGCACTGCAGTGCAGAAAATGTGGTGAGTAGTTGACTCAAAGAGAAAGACCATGGTTAACTTCTTCAAAAATGAAGGAGAAGCAAGAGAGAGAGAGACAGCTATATACACTTAACTAGTGAATGCAGTTTGCTAAATTTTCCTATTCAAACAGAGAGGGATGGTATATTAGTTAGTTGGCTATGGCTACGCAACACTGCAACTCTTCCAAGTGAAGGTGAGCTTTTGGTTTTATTAATATATATCCACAGTGGCCCTCTGGTGTAACTTCTAAACTGATTGCTGACTGTATGATTGCAGTGGGTTTACTAACGCTTTAGTTCTAGTAGCTATGTTGACTATGAAGTTAGCTAATATGTAACTCACAACCTGGATTCGGTGTTATGTAGCAAAATTTGAAATTGTGTTTTTTACATTAGATAAAAGTAGAGACTGAGAGCTGCAAAATGTTATATCATGCACTGCATTTGAGGAACAATGGGAAAGTTATTCTGCTTTGAAAGTTGATCAACTTGTAAACTCACTTTTGTGAAAATCGTCTTTACATGTTATGCTATCCAGTGAAGAGCTCTTCTTTGTCTACACCCATTCAGCATTGTTCACACCCTCTTAAGCTTTAGCCCCACCCATTTCGTTTCTCTCTCAGAGCGCACACTTGATGCTCTGACCAGTGATTTGTTTACCTCTGGGTAACATGAAAACAGCCTAACCAACTCTGCTGGCAACAATTTCATTACACTTCTTTACAGACATTTACTGACACCAGCCAAATGTATTTATTTATTTATTTTATTTCACCTTTATTAACCAGGTAGGCTAGTTGAGAACACGATTGCAACTGCGACCTGGCCAAGATAAAGCATAGCAATTTGACACATACAAGAACACATAGTTACACATGGAATAAACAAAACATACAGTCAGTAATACAGTATAGAAAGAAAACAAACATCTATATACAGTGAATACAAATTAGGTAAGTTAAGGTCAATCTTCCAATGATTTGCCTACAAATACGTCACAATGCTGTCGACACCTTGGGGAAACGACAGAAAGTCTAAGCTCATTCGTGACCTATACACAGCCATATAAGGAGACATTGGAACACAGCGCATTCAAAATCTGGTGCACTTCCTGTTTGAAATTTCATCTTGGTTTCGCATGTAGCATTAGTTCTGTGGCACTCATAGACAATATCTTTGCAGTTTTGGAAACATCAGAGTGTTTTCTTTCCAAAGCTGTCAATTATATGCATAGTCGAGCATCTTTTTGTGACAAAATATCTAGTTTAAAACGGGAACGTTTTTTATCCATAAATTAAAAGAGCGCCCCCTATATCCAAGAAGTTAAACAACAATGAACAATGCCACAGTGCTGGGAGCTAACCAACCATGTTCAATATTAGCTAGGTAACATTAGGCTCTAACTAGAACAGCAAACGGCTCTGGGAAACTAATAATAAGGTCAGCTAGGGAGAAAGCCAGCTAATGTTAGCTTGCTAGCTAGCTAGGTAAATAATGTACCTAGCTAGGTAAACAACATGTAAGTTCACACACGTCACGTAACGTTAGCTAACGAGCCAACCAGCTAACGTTAGCTAGTTAAACAACAATGAACAGTGCCAACAATGCCACAGGGCTGCGAGCTAACCAACCATGTTCAATGTTAGCTAGCTAACATTAGGCTCTAATTAGAAAATGGCAAATGGCTCTTGGAAACAAATAATGTAATCTAGGGAGAAAGCCAGCGAATGTTAGCTAGCTGGCCTTGCTGGGCTCTGTCCCTAGGGTTAAAGGGGACAGATGTAGTGGTGACCGCTTGGGAGGCTAGGAGGAGGTGGGTTTATAGCTCAATCTAGCTTAGAAACACTACGGATACCCCCACATCCCCTGTCCTCTGTCCCCCATCCCTTTAATCCTGCCTTGAAATTAAAGAGAGGAAGAAGGGACCGTCCACCAGCCAGAGAAGCTATAAAAGCAAGGACCCCCCCTTCTGGAACAAGTGATGGCGACTGGCTCACTGGCTCTGGTTCTAGTTCAGAGATCCAATCAGAGCTCCAGAAAGAACAGATGGGGCCTTATCATTGGCCAGGATCGGGCCACATACAGCACACATTCTTAGACATATCGGAAAATGCTCTTGCTCTGTTAGCTAACGCTCACGTTGAAGTGCCGTCATTATTCCATACATTACTTATTATGTCGGGCTCGAAAAACCGCCCTCAGGCCGTATATTTGATTGGTTAACCTCTTGCTCCTACCTGGCACGCAGGCGTCCCATCTAGAGCTCTGGAAATGCAAATGCGCTACGCTAAATGCTAATAGTATTAGTTAAAACTCAAACGTTCATTAAAATACACATGCAGGGTATTGAATTAAAGCTACACTCGTTGTGAATCCAGGCAACAAGTCAGATTTCTAAAATGTTTTACGGCGAAAACATAGCACATATTTATGTCAAACCACCACCGCAGACATAGCTCATTAGCATAACCAAGTAGGAAAAAATATGCAATCAACAAACGCAGGATTAAAAAAAATATAATTTCACTAACCTTTTGAAATCTTCATCAAATGACAGTAATATAACATGTTACACAGTACATTCATTTTTTTTCAATAATCTGCAATATATATCCATAAATCTCTGTTTACAATGACGCATCGTTCAAAAAATGCTACTAAAATGTCAGGAGAAATGAAATAGCTCCGGCAGATAACGTCAGCTAACAAGGAATACACATCATAAACTTTGACTAAATATGCATGTTTTACATATGTATAGGAAGATACACTTCTTCTAAATGCAATCGCTGTGTTACATTTATATTTAACGTTACAGGTTGAGTTCACTAGGCTATACTAGGAGTCGGCGCTCCAAATGTATCATTATGCCTCCTCTATCTTGGAGTCGACAGAAACCCAAAATTAACACCTAAATATTCCCTTACCTTTGCTGTTCTTCCATCAAAAGACCTGGAAGGGATTATACTTACCAAAACAGCGTTTAGTTTTCAAGTCTGCGTCTTTCGGTTCTCAAAATAGCCACATTTCGGTCGAAATTCAAGTGGATGCGCACCAAAACGTCGAAAAATATATATTATATGTCGAGTAAACTTGTCAAACTATGTTCATAATTAAGCTTTAACATGTTATAAAGGTGTACAGCAATTGTGAGGACGAAGCGAAACACACACGTCTTTTAATTGATCCTGAAGAAAAGAGAGAGCGGGAGCAGAGCGCGCATAAACGTACACTTTTTTTTCGTGTGACCGAGACCTTTCGGCACGCTCAACGTCTCGTGGGAAGGCGTATACGATGACGTCAAAGTTGGGCCAACTTTTTCCATGACAAGAGAGACTTTGGGAGAATGCATGCCCTGAGACTTCTGCTTTACATAGAGACAGAATTTAAACGGTTTTAGAAGCTTTAGAGTGTTTCATATTCAATAATATTTTTTATATGCATATATTAGCAACTTTTGAGAAAAATTTATCCTGTTTTATATGGGTACACAATTCCTCCAGAAGGGGCAGTAAACAGGGCTAGGCTTAACAGGTTAATGAATAAGATAATGGCTGTCGTGTGATATTACAAGCTACCATCAATTCCTGTACACTAATTATAAGGTGAGCACACTGTACATTCAGACCAGTATACATACCCCAGGCGTTTGCGATTGCGAATGCTTCCCCATTGCCATTTTTCCTCAACTGACTGGTCTAAGCCATTCTTAAAAATGGAGCTCTTGACAGAGACCCAAGATGTTTGTCAGCTGCCCTTTAATAACACCCTACTATTATTTGTGTGTGTATATGTGGTGTTCACAATTTGCGAAGACACCCCAATTGCCATTACTCCTCAGCTGTTTGGCTTAAGCCCTTCTTAAAGCAGTTTGTGCATGTGTGCCTATGTACAGTATGTGTGTGGTGGCAGTGGTTTAGTAAGTGACACATTGTCTCAATGCCCCAATGCAGTGGGGGGTGACTACCACTACAGAAGTGGAATGTTTTGACATGGAAAAGCCCCACTGAAAGACACAGGCCATGATTAGATTTCGCAGTTCTTAGTAGGATTGTGGAGCTTTTTCCCCTATTGACTAGTGTAAGGCTGACATAAATCAGTGAGAGCTGGAAAATGAGGCCCACATCTCTGAGCGGTCACATACCAGTGATGTCAGAGTGTGGTGACACTGAGATCACCTGGCTGGAGACTGAGTGGATTATGGTATATTAGGGGCTGTGTGTGACTTGGCAGTGGTGGGCTTCGAGTGGCACTAGGGGTCCTGTTGTTTTCAGGGTAGTCGTCTGATCTGCTGCCAACACACACACACATACTCTATTGACACACACCCTGAATGGACAAACACATGAACAGACACAGATAAAATGACACATGCATGCATGCACGCGTGCACACACACGTGTCTCTCTCTCTCACACACACACACATTTCCACACACAACCAAACCCAGTTGCAACTGTAACAATGTCGTGGCTTAACATATAGAAAAAAGAGCCTCTGGATTGACATTGGAGACAGCAGCTCACACACTGTTGGCATTCACAGGCTCAGGCCAAGATGTGACACGTGTGATAATTTCTTTGGCGTTTAGTTAACGCTCGACCACAGCTGTGTTAGCGTGTACACATTTGAATGAAGATAAGGCCTTTACATCAAATGGCAATCCTTTATTTAGGCTGCTAATAATGTTCAGTCTGCTATTAGCAAGTTGCTGTGTCTGTTTATCCCTGTTCTCTCCTCTCTGCACAGACCATACAAACGCTCCACACCGCGTGGCCGCGGCCACCCTACTCTGGTGGTCCCAGCGCGCACGACCCACGTGGAGTTGACTGCAGATTGGAACTGCCAATCTGCAGTCAACAAGGCAGAGTTCATCTCAGCCTATGCCTCCCTCCAGTCCCTAGACTTCTTGGCACTGACGGAAACATGGATCACCACAGACAACACTGCTACTCCTACTGCTCTCTCTTTGTCCGCCCACGTGTTCTCGCACACCCCGAGAGCTTCTGGTCAGCGGGGTGGTGGCACCGGGATCCTCATCTCTCCCAAGTGGTCATTCTCTCTTTCTCCCCTTACCCATCTGTCTATCGCCTCCTTTGAATTCCATGCTGTCACAGTTACTAGCCCTTTCAAGCTTAACATCCTTATCATTTATCGCCCTCCAGGTTCCCTCGGAGAGTTCATCAATGAGCTGGATGCCTTGATAAGCTCCTTTCCTGAGGACGGCTCACCTCTCACAGTTCTGGGCGACTTTAACCTCCCCACGTCTACCTTTGACTCTTTCCTCTCTGCCTCCTTCTTTCCACTCCTCTCCTCTTTTGACCTCACCCTCTCACCTTCCCCCCTACTCACAAGGCAGGCAATACGCTCGACCTCATCTTTACTAGATGCTGTTCTTCCACTAACCTCATTGCAACTCCCCTCCAAGTCTCCGACCACTACCTTGTATCCTTTTCCCTCTCGCTCTCATCCAACACCTCCCACACTGCCCCTACTCGGATGGTATCGCGCCGTCCCAACCTTCGCTCTCTCTCCCCCGCTACTCTCTCCTCTTCCATCCTATCATCTCTTCCCTCCGCTCAAACCTTCTCCCACCTATCTCCTGATTCTGCCTCCTCAAACCTCCTCTCCTCCCTCTCTGCATCCCTTGACTCTCTATGTCCCATATCCTCCAGGCCGGCTCGGTCCTCCCCTCCCGCTCCGTGGCTCGATGACTCATTGCGAGCTCACAGAACAGGGCTCCGGGCAGCCGAGCGGAAATGGAGGAAAACTCGCTTCCCTGCGGACCTGGCATCCTTTCACTCCCTACATTTTCCTCCTCTGTCTCTGCTGCTAAAGCCACTTTCTACCACGCTAAATTCCAAGCATCTGCCTCTAACCCTAGGAAGCTCTTTGCCACCTTCTCCTCCCTCCTGAATCCTCCTCCCCCTCCCCCCCCTCCTCCCTCTCTGCAGATGACTTCGTCAACCATTTTGAAAAGAAGGTCAACGACATCCGATCCTCGTTTGCTAAGTCAAACGACACCGCTGGTTCTGCTCACACTGCCCTACCCTGTGCTCTGACCTCTTTCTCCCCTCTCTCTCCAGATGAAATCTCGCGTCTTGTGACGGCCGGCCGCCCAACAACCTGCCCGCTTGACCCTATCCCCTCCTCTCTTCTCCAGACCATTTCCGGAGACCTCCCTTACCTCACCTCGCTCATCAACTCATCCCTGACCGCTGGCTACGTCCCTTCCGTCTTCAAGAGAGCGAGAGTTGCACCCCTTCTGAAAAAACCTACACTCGATCCCTCCGATGTCAACAATTACAGACCAGTATCCCTTCTTTCTTTTCTCTCCAAAACTCTTGAACGTGCCGTCCTTGGCCAGCTCTCCCGCTATCTCTCTCTGAATGACCTTCTTGATCCAAATCAGTCAGGTTTCAAGACTAGTCATTCAACTGAGACTGCTCTCCTCTGTATCACGGAGGCGCTCCGCACTGCTAAAGCTAACTCTCTCTCCTCTGCTCTCATCCTTCTAGATCTATCGGCTGCCTTCGATACTGTGAACCATCAGATCCTCCTCTCCACCCTCTCCGAGTTGGGCATCTCCGGCGCGGCCCACGTTTGGATTGCGTCCTACCTGACAGGTCGCTCCTACCAGGTGGCGTGGCGAGAATCTGTCTCCTCACCACGCGCTCTCACCACTGGTGTCCCCCAGGGCTCTGTTCTTGGCCCTCTCCTATTCTCGCTATACACCAAGTCACTTGGCTCTGTCATAACCTCACATGGTCTCTCTTATCATTGCTATGCAGACGACACACAATTAATCTTCTCCTTTCCCTCTTCTGATGACCAGGTGGCGAATCGCATCTCTGCATGTCTGGCAGACATATCAGTGTGGATGACGGATCACCACCTCAAGCTGAACCTCGGCAAGACGGAGCTGCTCTTCCTCCCGGGGAAGGACTGCCCGTTCCATGATCTCGCCATCACGGTTGACAACTCCATTGTGTCCTCCTCCCAGAGCGCCAAGAACCTTGGCGTGATCCTGGACAACACCCTGTCGTTCTCAACCAACATCAAGGCGGTGGCCCGTTCCTGTAGGTTCATGCTCTACAACATCCGCAGAGTACGACCCTGCCTCACACAGGAAGCGGCGCAGGTCCTAATCCAGGCACTTGTCATCTCCCGTCTGGATTACTGCAACTCGCTGTTGGCTGGGCTCCCTGCCTGTGCCATTAAACCCCTTCAACTCATCCAGAACGCCACAGCCCGTCTGGTGTTCAACCTTCCCAAGTTCTCTCACGTCACCCCGCTCCTCCGTTCTCTCCACTGGCTTCCAGTTGAAGCTCGCATCCGCTACAAGACCATGGTGCTTGCCTACGGAGCTGTGAGGGGAACGGCACCTCAGTACCTCCAGGCTCTGATCAGGCCCTACACCCAAACAAGGGCACTGCGTTCATCCACCTCTGGCCTGCTCGCCTCCCTACCACTGAGGAAGTACAGCTCCCGCTCAGCCCAGTCAAAACTGTTCGCTGCCCTGGCCCCCCAATGGTGGAACAAACTCCCTCACGACGCCAGGACAGCGGAGTCAATCACCACC